>NC_137456.1:350510497-350787142 GCF_964235325.1 Thermobia domestica | reverse complement strand
GGTGCAAGCGGTCCCGGGTTCGATTCCTGTTGGGCCACTCGGTCGAAAAAGTGTAAAACGCTTTTTCAAGCCAGCCACCCTGAATGAGGTTTTCCTGGGTTTTCCTCATTCACACCAGGCAAATGCCGGGGTGGTACCTAACATATAGGTCCCAGCAGCTTCTTTCCTTCCCTTTCCTCGAAGAATGTGATCGCCGAGGGACGTCATCCCACAAAACATGACTGGCTGAATGGCCTTAGACGCCGAAAGCCCAGAGATCTAAATCCTAATTCTAATCCTAAATGTTTCAGTATAATGTCCCACGGTTATGCCTTTTAGGCAAAGGGAAACGGATGATTAGGTCTAAGTCAAGTGAATGATGGTGGAAGAAAAGATGGAATGATAATGTAGGAGGAAACGTGAGTACCCCGAGAAAACTCACGGACACGAGGTTGCACACCACAAATTTACTGGGACGGGAATCGAACGAAGGATCCCATTCACCAGACGTAAGCACTTTACCACTGATCCACCGTGCTCCCTGTCTCGTTTTCTAGACAAGCAGAAAAATTTGTCCAACACTTTTCCCAAACTCGAATCAAAAGAGCTACTTCGCCCAACAGGAACGTTCTAAGGATCAACTGCACTTAACAGCATATCGCTGTGCCACTTGAATAACATTAGTCGTACGTACGGATGCACATACATACATTGTCGAAAGACAATACGTAATATATGTCATCTTATAATTGTTGTGATGTGGTTATCATAAACTAACGGGATACAGGTTCTAGATATCTTCAAGCAACAGTCAAATGGAATATTCTAACTCGCTACGAAACTTTAGTACGGTATAAGGGAACGTGTTGCGTAAGATAAGTACTTCAAAATATAGTTTAGTGTTTTCTATGTAACTATTAGTGATATGTTCTGATCTTGCTTCACCCAGAATGACTCAACAAAGCCAGAAATAATGAAGCTTGTGCTCGTAGTTGAATATGCGCCATTTCTCCGACCCCTTCTACATAGGGGGCTGTCCAATATCCATGGGGCCGATTAAATATTGACTTACGTGATCACAACGCATCTTTGCTATCAATTTTCGACAAACAACGTCAGGCTAAATGTATTTTTTCGGGACGTCAGTCGTAAGATTTTGCTGCGAATTTTAGGACAAAATTTCTGAATAAACATAGTATCTGTTTAGTGATATTTGTTTGCAGAGAGCAAGTAAACAACTAAAACTTATGCATTATGCAATGAATGAACACAATGTTCCAGAGATCGTGCAGATTATGAATATCTGGGCCAGTTTATAAAGTATTTTTCTGTAATTTTCTTCATTTATATAATACTTCAATAAATTCTAGACTGTTAGTTTTTTATTTTTATTTTTATTTATTTATCTTTGTGGATGTTCAAATAATTATCTACAGCTTCATAACATGCAGACAAACTGATATGCCAAAAAACACCTGGTAAACGAAGAGAAAAATTTTGCGAGACACTCTGATCGCAAATATTCGGAAGAACGATATTCAATCGGCCTCGTTGTTTGTCGTAAATTGATTGCAATTATGCGTTGCGATTACATAAGTCAATATTTAATCGGCCCCCATATTTCGATATCGAAATAGATCTATTGAAAAATAAGAATTATTAAAAATATCGCCCATATCGAAAAGTATCGATTTATCAATCAGTTAAAATTTTCGATATTGATATTTCAATATTTGATACTATCAATCACCTATCGATTTATCGAAATGTCACAAAACTCTAGTTATCGTGGCTTAGTCAATGTTGGATATTATCATTCTGGCACCTAAGGTGGGAGAAATCTTGCCAACAATAAAAATAGAAACACATCGTGGTCTAGTAGCTAGTGTGTGTGCTTTTAGTGCATGAGTTCCTGGAGTCAGTTCCCTACTAGTAAAGCACCGAACGCAATACACCGGCTTCAACTGTAGGGCAGTGATCGCCAAACCGTAGATCGTGAGCTACTAGTAGCTCGTGGGGACATTTTCGGTACATCGCATTAACGCTCCGGTTGGCTACTTACTCTCCCAACATTAAGAACTGGTTGATGACTAATAATAATAATAATAATAATAATAATAATAATAATAATAATAATAATAATAATAATAATAATAATAATAATAATAATAATAATAATAAGAGTTCAATCTTTCTCATTAAAGTTAATAAGTCTTATTTTAAAAATCTGTTATTACATTTATTTATTACTAACTACACTTTAATTTCTTTCGTATGTACAATACAATTTTAGTTTCTTTCTGTTATATACAGTTTAATTAAAATTGATTTCATATTTAGTAGAAACGTGTTTATCTAATACGTTGTTTGTATGTTTGTCTGTCTGTCTGTGTGCTGCCTGGGGACCAGACAAGTGGATCGGGAGTTACCAAATTTTGGTCAGGGGTACCTTGGCTCAGGCTCCAGATCAAGACGAAGCCCTTTTTTCAAATTTCGAACCAGGGGGTCTCAGGGCGGGCGTTTACCGGAACCCTCTTGGGAACCAAAAGAGAGTTTCGAAATTTTAGTCACGAATACCTTGGTCCAGGTTCCAGACCAGAGTTAAAAGTTTTTGTCAACATTCGAACCAGGGAGGTCTCAGGGAGGGGGCGTTTACCGGGTCATGTAAAGGTAGTAGAAAATGACCGATATTAGTGTCGAATTCATAGTTTTTGCGGTCGCTGAAATCAATGGTGAAACTCTGATCGCATTAACTTCCACATTCACGGTATTCGGCTCCGGGTCGGGGGTCACCGGGGGTGGGGTGAGATACCGAGACATATAAAAGTAATCCAAAATGACCGATATTAGTATCAAATCCATAGTTTTCGCGGTCGCTGAGATCAATGGTGATACTCCCAGAGGCGTTGACTTCCAAATACAGCCCCCGTGCGAAGCATGGGTATATTCAACTTGTAGGCAATAAACGAAAACTGTTAATTTTTTTTTTCAATGTTGGTAGTTCTTTTGATTGGTAGCTCACAGCACCATTTAAAAATGGCACGGTAGCTGAGAAGCTTCACAAGTTTGGCGCTAGGGGGACTCCTCGTAATCGTATAGCCTTTACTGCTCACAAGGCATAAATACAAACCAATCAACGAAGCAATAAAAATAAAGCTGAAATCAGAAAGGGGGCATAAAATATATTAAATCTATCTTTACGATACACAACATCCAGGCCCGTAGCCAGCCCAAAAATGTAGGAGGGGTCCGGTAGAAAGTAGAGGGGGCCCGATCCAACCATACTATATTTCATCACCATATTATAGTACATTTGCAAGCCTACCGTGGAAATTTTAGGGGGGCAGTGACAATTTAGGGGGGCCTGGCCCCCTAGACCTCCCGTGGATGCTCTAGGCGTGAGTAGATCTCTAGACTGAATGATATGAAGAATAAATTTGTTTGTTTGGAGTTTGATGCTCATTTTGAGCACCAAAGCTATATGAGATATAATTCTAAGCTTTAATTGGGATTCAAAACACTTATACTTACTGGATATTGAACCCAGGTCTCCTGTACGGAACGTGAGAACTCTAACCATTTACTAGAATGAGCTTTAGGTCATAAATGCAATTGAGTGGATGGAAAAAAGTGGAGAAGAGGGAAGAACATAAAAAAAGAAAGAAAGAAAGAAAACACGGATTCAATTTAAAGCTTTGAAATCTTTCAGTTTGCGGAATGTGTATTTTTAACATTATCGAATTTTATTGAATAAAATTTGTTTTTCTTTACACCCTTTATTAAGAGGTTCTACAATTCTTTCAATAAAGGCAAACCAATTACTTCAGTATATTTGTTAAAAAGAAAAAATGAGAAGGGCTTACAACGGAGGAGAATTTTATGGGAAATCGATAGGAAATTCGTTGAAACAAATTAGGTAGCAACAAAACATTGCATAAAAATATTTAAATTATACAAAAAGTAATTGTAATCAAGACTTTATTCTGAGAAGAGACCTCGGAGTCATGAAATAAGTTCAGAGACACTGTGGTACGTCATGAACCATCAGATGGGCATATTTTGATTTATTGATTGGTTTGGAATTTATCAGGGGACACTGTAGTCTAATGGCTAGAGCGTTGTAGTCACGTCCGCATAATCCCGGGTTCAATTCCCGGAGAGTAATCCCCAATTTTCGGCATCCATCATGAGGCAACCTGGGGAGTCACGTGAATAAAAGACGTGACAGCCATTAGGTCTAGAAAGCTTCTAATACGCCTGTTAAAAAACCGTGTGTTTGTCGCTTGGCTGGATATAGTTCAGCTGGTCGCTGACAGATGGTATTGGAGCGGCTCAGGTTTACAAAAGGGCTGCTACGCCAAGTGGTATGGGATCAGAATAATATGAGCTCTCACTGGGAATCGAACCTGAAACTCCTGAATGAGCTCGATTCATTCATAAATAGATCATGTCCTGTAAACAGTTTTCAATGTTGCCAGTCTGATTTTAAAGTTGTAAAGAAAGAATAATATCGTCATATTTTATGTCCCCTGTGGGGGACGCCGGGACCGACATGTTTATTAAGCAACTCTGCGATTCAATGGAGACAGATTGGCACCAAAGGTGCGTATGCTAAAATGGTAATCATATAACCAACAGGTTGTCCAGAAGCGAGAGAAGACAAAATTTTTGTGATGAGATATGAGGTGACAGCTTTTCCAACAGATGTATTTTCCGTGACATCACTTTGAAGGTACTTTTTTGAGACGAGACAATTTTAACTCTTTAACTCTTGTCTCGTGTGCATTTCTAGCCCACAAGGGAGCTCGGATGAGTACATTGTAGAAAATCTTTCGCACCTTGTTAAAAATAAGCATCATCTCTCGCCTTAAGTTCTGCCTAGAATCAAACCTGCTACCCTGTCCATCAAAAGTAAACATCTGTTCGCTATTATATGCATGGTTTTTACATTAGTAAGTTGTGCGGCAAATAACGTTTAGAGTGTAAAATGAAAATGATGGAATAAAGAATTTATGAAGATAATCTTTTCTTTGAACTTGATGTTGCTAGTAAAAACCAGAGATATTAACTATTTGAATAGCTGTCGGGTTTTTATTGTCTCTCTTTGAGTATAACAACTTTCCCTTTGTGCCAGTCTCAAGTGTTTGCCGTGTACAGCATTCGTCTCATCTCTGTTTACAGTAACACAACTTCAAGATAACATACTGAGATAAGCGAATAGTCTATGGTTTTGTTGAAAATCCTTTTTCAAGATGTTTGGCAGCGATTTATCTCGAGATTTGTGCGTGAGAAGCCTGCTGCTTTGAGGCAGGTTAATGATTTGTGTGTTTGTTGTCTCACTATGTTCCTTTGCAATACCGACGCTATGTCAGAAAATCTTTGAGTTTAACGTCCCACGATTACATCCATTACGCTAAGGGAGACGATGCTTAAGGAAACGAATAACGTCCCACGATTACATCCATTAGGCTAAGGGAGACGATGCTTAAGGAAACGAATAACGTCCCACGATTACATCCATTAGGCTAAGGGAGACGATGCTTAAGGAAACGAATAACGTCCCACGATTATCCATTAGGCTAAGGGAGACTATGATTAAGGAAACGAATAACGTTCCACGATTACATCCATTAAGCTAAGGGAGACTATGATTAAGGAAACGAATAACGTCTCACGATTACATCCATTACGCTAAGGGAGACGATGCTTAAGGAAACGAATAACGTCCCACGATTACATCCATTAGGCTAAGGGAGACGATGCTTAAGGAAACGAATAACGTCCCACGATTACATCCATTAAGCTAAGGGAGACGATGCTTAAGGAAACGAATAACGTCCCACGATTATCCATTAGGCTAAGGGAGACTATGATTAAGGAAACGAATAACGTTCCACGATTACATCCATTAAGCTAAGGGAGACTATGATTAAGGAAACGAATAACGTCTCACGATTACATCCATTAAGCTAAGGGAGACTATGATTAAGAAAACGAATAACGTCCCACGATTACATCCATTAAGCTAAGGGAGACTATGATTAAGGAAACGAATAACGTTCCACGATTATCCATTAGGCTAAAGGAGACTATGATTAAGGAAACGAATAACGTCCCACGATTACATCCATTAAGCTAAGGGAGACTATGATTAAGGAAACGAATAACGTCTCACGATTACATCCATTAAGCTAAGGGAGACTATGATTAAGGAAACGAATAACGTCCCACGATTGCATCCATTAAGCTAAGGGAGACTATGATTAAGGAAACGAATAACGTCCCACGATTACATCCATTAAGCTAAGGGAGACTATGATTAAGGAAACGAATAACGTTCCACGATTATCCATTAGGCTAAGGGAGACGATGATTAAGGAAACGAATAACGTCCCACGATTACATCCATTAGGCTAAGGGAGACGATGATTAAGGAAGTAAATGATGATAAAAGAGCTGGTGGAAGGAAAGGAGTACCCAAAAAAAACCTACGGATGCGATGTTGTCCACCACAAACTTCTTGGTCGGGGATCAAAACAGGGACCCCACGCACCAGAGGTAAACGCTCTGCCACTGAACCACCGTGCCCCCCGACGCTATATGAGACTTGAGTCAAGAGTTTGTGGCTCGTTATGACTGACGCACACTATCTGTGATCACGGGTTCAATCCTCGGTGCGGGTTACTCTACTATCGCAGTACAAACCCGTGATTTGGTTTCGATTCCACTATAAATATGCCCTGTCAAATATAGTCTCGGTGCTGAAATAGAGCTTTTAACTCGAATCAACGCAGACCTTCCTCGGGAATACATGGTTATCGTACTGTACGCGTCTTCGTGAGTTTTCGGTGCGCGAATAACTAAAAAATGATCAATAAATAACATAAGGGGATAAGAATTCGTAACGGTTTGCGTCAACGTATCGGGAAATCTGCGCTTCAATTTGCGATAATACGCATAGCAATTATAATTGATTTTTGCAATTTTTGCGAAGGCTGGTATAGAATAAAAGCCAAGGTCAAAAATGGTTGACAAAATGTAGCTCGCAAACCACTGAGAATATGACCATGGTCATATAACCTTTTCGCTTAGTACAGAGCTATTCAATGCGTTCGCAACGCGTTTTTTTATGGCTCATGTGTACGCTTGGAATACGCTGACTGTATTTAAATGTAGATGGCTAATCACAATGCCCTGCAAACGCGAAAGCAATTAAAAAACGCACAGAATACGTTGGTTCGAGCGTATTTGGTGCGTTTCGGAACAATAGACCGCCTTCTGTTTCAGAATCAGTAAAAGATGTCTAAAGGATGGTTGCAAGGCAAAGGGATTTTAGCAAGAAGCAGCTGCTTGGAAGATGCTTTGTGCACGGTATTGAAACTCTGCTATTATAAAGTATGTGCGTGTATAACAAAAGAAAATTCAAAAAAATACAAGGAAATTCAGAAAACTTAGCTAATCACAGAAAAATTTATGTAACACAATAGGGTTATTTCTTGGGATTCGCATGAATGAGAATAAGGGTATGGCAGTAAGGTCTGGAAACCCTGAGTGGCTCACAATATGGTTTATAACTCTGGCGAAAGTAAAATTACCGAATAGCCAAGAGCACCGATCCTGGGGGACCAAGGAGGCCCGGCCCCCCCAAAGCTCATTTGGACCCCCGTATTGTATTTATGAATATAAAATATTTGGTATAATTTGAATGCAATTTGTCTTAAAATCCTCATATATGCCTTCTACATCTGAATGCACCCCCCCCCCAAAATTTACAGAGAAATCGGCGCCCTTGCGAGTAGCCACCTAGGTCGCGTTTGCTGCAAGGGGTAACGCATTGGAAACGCATTTTTGAATAGCTATGGTCTTAGGACCTATCTTATCATCTCTAAAAAGTACGAGATTTTCCCCTGGGACACCCTGTAGAAAACAAGCTTGTATAACTCTTGATTAAGAATTCTTTTGTTGAGTTGATTTTGAGTTTAACGTCCGTTTCAGCAACGTGAGACGGGACCTACTGATTAACGTGGAATCCGAACCATAGGAGCTCCCATCCGGAATCGAACCCGGGTCTCCCACGCCAAAGGCGCGTACGCTAACCGCTTAGCCACGAATGAGCTCTGGATAAGAATTCTGTCTCCCCCTTAACCCCCATATGACACGTCTGAGTTTACCTAAGACTTCTGTACAACACTTCTAATGGGAGTAGGCCTACCTATTTAATATTTAATACATTAAAGATCATTGGGTTCATAATTTAAGTTGCTCTCTCACGTTAACATAACAGTTGATTAAGCTCCATTGACAACATTAATATTTAATCATGGATATAATGTATAATAGAAGGTAAAATGTGTTGTGAGAAAGATATCAAATTATTATATATAATGTGTTGCTACTAACATCCAGATAGCATAGCGAAAGGAAGCCATTGAGATACTATTTCCTAAGAACAGTGGCTTACCGCGTATTACAATCAACCTCAAAATCCTGTGCACCAAACAGATGTATTTATATTGTAGTTTTAGGGAAAAAAATGAAATCTTTAAGTTTTACGTCCCACGGTTATGCCGGCTAGGCAAAGGAGACGGCGATGAAGAGAAATGAATATAATGGTGGAAAGAAGAAAATGGGACATGTGGTTCGGATTCCACGTTAATAAGTAGGTCCACGTCTCATATAGCCTCGCTGCTGAACGGGACGCTAAACTAAAATCAACTCAACTCAACTCAAGAAAATGGGAGGAAACGGGAGAACTCCGAAAAAATCCATACATACGGTGTTTGTTCACCACAAAGCTCATTTGGAGTAAGGTGGGATCGAACGAAATACTCCATGCACCAGAGGTGTACGCTCTACCACTGAGCTAGTGCACCCTCCTGTAATTTCAAGAATGGATATTGCCGTTTGAGTGTATCATACATATATACTTTAGTAGGTATCATTGAGAATTTGTTAGTTTTTATTTTTTTGTTACGAAGAACACTTTAAGCAATATATTTGACATTTATACCAAATAACGAACAACATAGGCCTACTATATTTCCTGTAGTTTCACGAAAATAATTTTAAGAGCGTAATGAATTTTCTGACACTTGTATGACTAAAAAGTCCTGCCATCTGTTGTTCCTATCCTCCTCTTCGATCTTAGTGACCATTTATAAATAATTTATCCCACACGTTATTATCTCATACTAATTATGTTCGGTTAGTAAGGAAAATCTTTTTGTAAAAGTAGTTCTTTGTTAATTGTATATAAAACAACACCAATGATGTTACTAAAATTATTCTTCATCATGTCAGGTAGTTGATTGAACGACTGGCATTGTAACACTGTACTCCAAAATGCGATGGAGTTGAAGTAACACCAGGCATGTATAAAAAAATTAACATAATTAAGTGACCAAGATCGCAAAGAATCGTCTTTACTGTCAATCTTTACTGCATTAACTTGTCGTAAATCCAATGTTTTAAAGTGAATAATCTCAATTATTCGTTAATGAATTAACCTTCTACAGGAATTTAATACCTATGATGACACCGAAGAAAATACTTTGATTTAATACTTTTGTTAGATCATGGTAGATTTTATATACAACTGATCTTAGAGTGATTGTTCTTTGTTTTTAATCCTATTTTTAATGTCGCTAATAAAATCACAAGATCACCTTCAGTCAGGATGAACGGAAAACAATCAATTTTTAGTGCGTAAAGCTCTACTTACGATAATCAATCATAGCCACATTCAAGTGACATGACATAATAGCGTTAATTACCATCCCATGTTAATGCTCTGGAGTTCATTGTCCCCTTTCTATTTATGAGCATACAACTTTAATACGTCTACTTTTAGTTAGTTTTTTTTTCAAGATTCTGCTACTTTAAATGTTTGAAGTGAGATTCAATCTATTGACCATAGTCTGCTGTATAGATTTGGAGACATTTACCCTCTTTTGTTTTCGTGGAAATTAGTCAGCTGAGAGAATATTTCTCACGTTGTTCTTATAAATATTAGAATGATAATATACAATATCCAGTAGCGTACGCAGGAATTTATTTCGGGGAGGGGGTCCAAACTCAATATGAAGGTATTTTATATTACAGTTCCTAAAATTGCCCTAAAATTAGGCTAAATTTACCCAAAAGTCGAAATTTCGGGGGAAGAGGGGCAGGACCCACCCCCTGCGTACGTCCTTGACAATATCAATACCAACTACGCAGGGGACGCGATGGCTCAGTGGTAGAGCGCTTACCCCTAGTGCGTGGGGTCCTTGGTTCGATTCCCGACCAAGTAAGTTTGTGGCGGACAACATCGTATCCGTGAGTTTCCTCGGGGCACTCCCGTTTCCTCCCACTTTCTCATTCCATCAATTCTGCCATCATTATTCACTTGCTTTAATCATCGTCTCTCTTAGCCTAAAGGTCATAATCGTTGGACGTTAAACTCAAAGATTTCGATACTGAGTATGCATTTGACGAATGGTAACTGAAAGTACAATGGTAAATGTAAGAAAACTTTTATTTTAGTTTAACGTCCCACGATTATACTCCGAGGCTAAAGGAAACGATGATGATGATACTGAGTGAAGTGCTGGAGTGAAGGAAGTGGAAGAAATAGTAGAGCCGCGAGGAATCCCAGGCACAGGGTGTTTGTCCACCACATGGCCCACTTAGCGATAGGTAGGATCGAACCAAGATCCCACGCACCAGAGGCAGGGGCGGATCCAGGACCGACTTCTGGAGGAGGGCGGTGGGTTGTCATACTGCTACTTTTAAGGGCTCCAAACTTTGGGATGGGTTTTATTTATATATATAAAATAAGAAAGTTTCCTCTTCTGGGGGGGGGGGTGATTGCCCCGATCGCCCTTTCCCCGGATCCGCCCCTGACCAGAGGTGCTACCGCCGCTCCACGTGAGGAAACGAGATAGCCTGAAGAAAACACACACAGCATCGAACCTGCGATTTTGGTAATTAAAGATGAGTAGTACATTTACTAGTACATATATCGTGTCGGTAAAACACAGCACAACTCTAATGGACCTTCTTTTCCTACGCTGTTTTCCACTTTTTGTACTGTAGTAAATAACTCAAAAGATAACACAGAACATCAACTATTTAATAGAAAGAGACAGTTAGTATGTACCAAATTCTATTCTATAAACTAATAAACTTGTTTCAGACCTTTTCTTACAGACCACAAATTGGAATGCATGATTATCGAATACTCGAATTGCTACAGTATACGAAAGATATCGAATATAACTGTTAGTATATTTAATAGCACTTTGCAAATACTGTCTGACTCACCTTTTATTTATTTATTTATTTTTTTTTATCTTCATCATGTAACACACATATATAATTAAAATATTGTGGTCCCAGTTTGTTTCAAATTACTTTAGTATCTACCAAAACTTACCACGATAATTATTTCAATAAATTAAACTATTTTTATTCCTTTTAAACTTTGTATTCCCTTAATACTTATCATTCATTTTACAGAAATTAAAAATACATCTCAATCGACTATGGCTTCCTCACTTATTATATCTTTAACAGCATAAATAAAACAAGTTTAAACAAGTCTGGACACAAGCTTTGTTTTCATAAGATACGGACTATTGTCCTTGTTGTCCTTATAACTAAATAGTCCTATACATAAACTTGCAATCATCTTAAGTTATTGACTGATACAAGAAAATGCAGGAAGCGTATGCACAACAAGAAACCATCTTGCTTTTTCATGTTTATTTATTTTTTTTTTTTAAATTACGAATCAATAAGATGTGATATCGAAGACAAGTTAAAACACATTAAAAAGAGAAATTCTAAGATTGACAGTGAACAACGAACAAGACGAGAGTTAGAAAAAGATGTGTAACTTGAATTGCATGCGGTCAACGAGAAACTGTAATAAAAAAATAAAATAAAATAAAATAAAAAAGTAAAACTATTCCTGGAATTTCCATGTGGTTGGTTCGCGAAGAAATCGGAACACATACACGTCAATTCACGTTTTCTACTCACACAGTATGTGAACGAAGATACAAATAGACAGTTCTTTGAACCAATATTTTGTGGTCTAGACCAGTGGCTCTTGTCATGCTAAGTACAGCCAATAAACAATAATAAACATGCAACGTACAGCGCAATATCTTTAAGCCAAATTTATGACTCAGATGAACTGACTAGAAATGAATCAACGACTCCAGTAAATTGATCTCGGCTCCATGTCGTTTAATGATATTCCTAATATATACAGAATATAATAATAGTAATAATAGCAATGTAGTTGAGTTGTAAGGAAGCTTTCCTTTTACAAGCGCGGTCGCAAGTTTGAGAACAATTCCGGTAGGGATACACGGCTTTCAGTGTTGATACAGTGTTGTTAGGCTACTGCGTAGGTAGTTGAATTATGGCTTTTGGAGTCGATCCATTGGCTAGGCACCTTCCTGATTGTACTTATGCTATGTTGCTATCTGACTTGTCATGGCTTCCTGGGTTGTAGTGGCAGGGCCGCATAACCAAGACCTATACTTGAGGACTTTCTTTATTGCTACCAAAATTTTAAAGTTGAAAATGGATTCGAAGCCCGTAGTCCCTCAGTTTTCGCCACTGAATTGTGTTTGTGTACTTTACGAGTCGTTCAAGCCGATCAGGCATCCATTTCACTAAATTTACAAGTAGCTACTACAAAATTGTTTGTTTTTAATACAAAAGTCGTGGCAAGCTGGGTCAGTGGTAGAGCTCTGACATCTGGTGCTCGGGGTCCCTGCATAGATTCACCCATGGAAATATCCACCGGGTCCGACCACTCCAAACCATCCTAATTCAACATATATCTGTACACTTTCTCAATAAAAGTGTACTTGTTTACAGGGCCGTGCCGTGGAAAATCAGCGCCCGGGGCGAGAGTATACGACAGCGCCCCATATATATATTCCAATCAATTTTTCCTATCTTTTTTCCTTTTTTGTCCCTAATATTTCTCCCCTTACTTTGGCGCCCAGGGCCGTCGCCCCGCTCGTCCCCCCCCCACGGCACGGCCCTGCTTGTTTAACAGGGAAATGATTGATGTAGCATGAACATTTGATCTTACAATTCATCTGTACTCTTTCTCTTATAAAAACAATCTAGTTCTATCATTATTTCCTAAAAATATAGATGGAAGTATAACCTATACTATAATACTATAATAAAACTATACTTGTTTAACAGGGAAATGATTGATGTAGCATGAAAATTTGATCTTACACTTCATCTGTACTCTTTCTCTTATAAAAACAATCTAGTTCTATCATTATTTCCTAAAAATATAGATGGAAGTATAACCTATACTATAATACTATAATAAAACTCTACTTGTTTAACAGAGAAATGATTGATGTAACATGAAAATTTGATCTTACACTTCATCTGTACTCTTTCTCTTATAAAAACAATCTAGTTCTATCATTATTTCCTAAAAATATAGATGGAAGTATAACCTATACTATAATACTATAATAAAACTATACTTGTTTAACAGGGAAATGATTGATGTAGCATGAAAATTTGATCTTACACTTCATGTGTACTCTTTCTCTTATAAAAACAATCTAGTTCTATCATTATTTCCTAAAAATATAGATGGAAGTATAACCTATACTATAATACTATAATAAAACTATACTTGTTTAACAGGGAAATGATTGATGAAGCATGAAAATTTGATCTTACACTTCATCTGTACTCTTTCTCTTATAAAAACAATCTAGTTCTATCATTATTTCCTAAAAATATAGATGGAAGTATAACCTATACTATAATACTATAATAAAACTATACTTGTTTAACAGGGAAATGATTGATGTAGCATGAAAATTTGATCTTACACTTCATGTGTACTCTTTCTCTTATAAAAACAATCTAGTTCTATCATTATTTCCTAAAAATATAGATGGAAGTATAACCTATACTATAATACTATAATAAAACTATACTTGTTTAACAGGGAAATGATTGATGAAGCATGAAAATTTGATCTTACACTTCATCTGTACTCTTTCTCTTATAAAAACAATCTAGTTCTATCATTATTTCCTAAAAATATAGATGGAAGTATAACCTATACTATAATACTATAATAAAACTATACTTGTTTAACAGAGAAATGATTGATGTAACATGAAAATTTGATCTTACACTTCATCTGTACTCTTTCTCTTATAAAAACAATCTAGTTCTATCATTATTTCCTAAAAATATAGATGGAAGTATAACCTATACTATAATACTATAATAAAACTATACTTGTTTAACAGGGAAATGATTGATGTAGCATGAAAATTTGATCTTACACTTCATGTGTACTCTTTCTCTTATAAAAACAATCTAGTTCTATCATTATTTCCTAAAAATATAGATGGAAGTATAACCTATACTATAATACTATAATAAAACTATACTTGTTTAACAGGGAAATGATTGATGAAGCATGAAAATTTGATCTTACACTTCATCTGTACTCTTTCTCTTATAAAAACAATCTAGTTCTATCATTATTTCCTAAAAATATAGATGGAAGTATAACCTATACTATAATACTATAATAAAACTATACTTGTTTAACAGAGAAATGATTGATGTAACATGAAAATTTGATCTTACACTTCATCTGTACTCTTTCTCTTATAAAAACAATCTAGTTCTATCATTATTTCCTAAAAATATAGATGGAAGTATAACCTATACTATAATACTATAATAAAACTATACTTGTTTAACAGAGAAATGATTGATGTAACATGAAAATTTGATCTTACACTTCATCTGTACTCTTTCTCTTATAAAAACAATCTAGTTCTATCATTATTTCCTAAAAATATAGATGGAAGTATAACCTATACTATAATACTATAATAAAACTATACTTGTTTAACAGAGAAATGATTGATGTAACATGAAAATTTGATCTTACACTTCATCTGTACTCTTTCTCTTATAAAAACAATCTAGTTCTATCATTATTTCCTAAAAATATAGATGGAAGTATAACCTATACTATAATACTATAATAAAACTATACTTGTTTAACAGGGAAATGATTGATGAAGCATGAAAATTTGATCTTACACTTCATGTGTACTCTTTCTCTTATAAAAACAATCTAGTTCTATCATTATTTCCTAAAAATATAGATGGAAGTATAACCTATACTATAATACTATAATAAAACTATACTTGTTTAACAGGGAAATGATTGATGAAGCATGAAAATTTGATCTTACACTTCATGTGTACTCTTTCTCTTATAAAAACAATCTAGTTCTATCATTATTTCCTAAAAATATAGATGGAAGTATAACCTATACTATAATACTATAATAAAACTATACTTGTTTAACAGGGAAATGATTGGTGTAGCATGAAAATTTGATCTTACACTTCATCTGTACTCTTTCTCTTATAAAAACATGCTAGTTCTATCATTATTTCCTAAAAATATAGATGGAAGTATAACCTATACTATAATACTATAATAAAACTATACTTGTTTAACAGGGAAATGATTGATGAAGCATGAAAATTTGATCTTACACTTCATGTGTACTCTTTCTCTTATAAAAACAATCTAGTTCTATCATTATTTCCTAAAAATATAGATGGAAGTATAACCTATACTATAATACTATAATAAAACTATACTTGTTTAACAGGGAAATGATTGATGAAGCATGAAAATTTGATCTTACACTTCATGTGTACTCTTTCTCTTATAAAAACAATCTAGTTCTATCATTATTTCCTAAAAATATAGATGGAAGTATAACCTATACTATAATACTATAATAAAACTATACTTGTTTAACAGGGAAATGATTGATGAAGCATGAAAATTTGATCTTACACTTCATCTGTACTCTTTCTCTTATAAAAACAATCTAGTTCTATCATTATTTCCTAAAAATATAGATGGAAGTATAACCTATACTATAATACTATAATAAAACTATACTTGTTTAACAGAGAAATGATTGATGTAACATGAAAATTTGATCTTACACTTCATCTGTACTCTTTCTCTTATAAAAACAATCTAGTTCTATCATTATTTCCTAAAAATATAGATGGAAGTATAACCTATACTATAATACTATAATAAAACTATACTTGTTTAACAGAGAAATGATTGATGTAACATGAAAATTTGATCTTACAATTCATCTGTACTCTTTCTCTTATAAAAACAATCTAGTTCTATCATTATTTCCTAAAAATATAGATGGAAGTATAACCTATACTATAATACTATAATAAAACTATACTTGTTTAACAGAGAAATGATTGATGTAACATGAAAATTTGATCTTACACTTCATCTGTACTCTTTCTCTTATAAAAACAATCTAGTTCTATCATTATTTCCTAAAAATATAGATGGAAGTATAACCTATACTATAATACTATAATAAAACTATACTTGTTTAACAGGGAAATGATTGATGTAGCATGAAAATTTGATCTTACACTTCATGTGTACTCTTTCTCTTATAAAAACAATCTAGTTCTATCATTATTTCCTAAAAATATAGATGGAAGTATAACCTATACTATAATACTATAATAAAACTATACTTGTTTAACAGGGAAATGATTGATGAAGCATGAAAATTTGATCTTACACTTCATCTGTACTCTTTCTCTTATAAAAACAATCTAGTTCTATCATTATTTCCTAAAAATATAGATGGAAGTATAACCTATACTATAATACTATAATAAAACTATACTTGTTTAACAGGGAAATGATTGATGTAGCATGAAAATTTGATCTTACACTTCATGTGTACTCTTTCTCTTATAAAAACAATCTAGTTCTATCATTATTTCCTAAAAATATAGATGGAAGTATAACCTATACTATAATACTATAATAAAACTATACTTGTTTAACAGGGAAATGATTGATGAAGCATGAAAATTTGATCTTACACTTCATCTGTACTCTTTCTCTTATAAAAACAATCTAGTTCTATCATTATTTCCTAAAAATATAGATGGAAGTATAACCTATACTATAATACTATAATAAAACTATACTTGTTTAACAGGGAAATGATTGATGAAGCATGAAAATTTGATCTTACACTTCATCTGTACTCTTTCTCTTATAAAAACAATCTAGTTCTATCATTATTTCCTAAAAATATAGATGGAAGTATAACCTATACTATAATACTATAATAAAACTATACTTGTTTAACAGGGAAATGATTGATGAAGCATGAAAATTTGATCTTACACTTCATCTGTACTCTTTCTCTTATAAAAACAATCTAGTTCTATCATTATTTCCTAAAAATATAGATGGAAGTATAACCTATACTATAATACTATAATAAAACTATACTTGTTTAACAGGGAAATGATTGATGAAGCATGAAAATTTGATCTTACACTTCATCTGTACTCTTTCTCTTATAAAAACAATCTAGTTCTATCATTATTTCCTAAAAATATAGATGGAAGTATAACCTATACTATAATACTATAATAAAACTATACTTGTTTAACAGGGAAATGATTGATGAAGCATGAAAATTTGATCTTACACTTCATGTGTACTCTTTCTCTTATAAAAACAATCTAGTTCTATCATTATTTCCTAAAAATATAGATGGAAGTATAACCTATACTATAATACTATAATAAAACTATACTTGTTTAACAGGGAAATGATTGATGAAGCATGAAAATTTGATCTTACACTTCATCTGTACTCTTTCTCTTATAAAAACAATCTAGTTCTATCATTATTTCCTAAAAATATAGATGGAAGTATAACCTATACGATAATACTATAATAAAACTATACTTGTTTAACAGGGAAATGATTGATGAAGCATGAAAATTTGATCTTACACTTCATCTGTACTCTTTCTCTTATAAAAACAATCTAGTTCTATCATTATTTCCTAAAAATATAGATGGAAGTATAACCTATACTATAATACTATAATAAAACTATACTTGTTTAACAGGGAAATGATTGATGAAGCATGAAAATTTGATCTTACACTTCATCTGTACTCTTTCTCTTATAAAAACAATCTAGTTCTATCATTATTTCCTAAAAATATAGATGGAAGTATAACCTATACTATAATACTATAATAAAACTATACTTGTTTAACAGGGAAATGATTGATGAAGCATGAAAATTTGATCTTACACTTCATCTGTACTCTTTCTCTTATAAAAACAATCTAGTTCTATCATTATTTCCTAAAAATATAGATGGAAGTATAACCTATACTATAATACTATAATAAAACTATACTTGTTTAACAGGGAAATGATTGATGAAGCATGAAAATTTGATCTTACACTTCATCTGTACTCTTTCTCTTATAAAAACAATCTAGTTCTATCATTATTTCCTAAAAATATAGATGGAAGTATAACCTATACTATAATACTATAATAAAACTATACTTGTTTAACAGGGAAATGATTGATGAAGCATGAAAATTTGATCTTACACTTCATCTGTACTCTTTCTCTTATAAAAACAATCTAGTTCTATCATTATTTCCTAAAAATATAGATGGAAGTATAACCTATACTATAATACTATAATAAAACTATACTTGTTTAACAGGGAAATGATTGATGTAGCATGAAAATTTGATCTTACACTTCATCTGTACTCTTTCTCTTATAAAAACAATCTAGTTCTATCATTATTTCCTAAAAATATAGATGGAAGTATAACCTATACTATAATACTATAATAAAACTATACTTGTTTAACAGGGAAATGATTGATGAAGCATGAAAATTTGATCTTACACTTCATCTGTACTCTTTCTCTTATAAAAACAATCTAGTTCTATCATTATTTCCTAAAAATATAGATGGAAGTATAACCTATACTATAATACTATAATAAAACTATACTTGTTTAACAGGGAAATGATTGATGAAGCATGAAAATTTGATCTTACACTTCATCTGTACTCTTTCTCTTATAAAAACAATCTAGTTCTATCATTATTTCCTAAAAATATAGATGGAAGTATAACCTATACTATAATACTATAATAAAACTATACTTGTTTAACAGGGAAATGATTGATGAAGCATGAAAATTTGATCTTACACTTCATCTGTACTCTTTCTCTTATAAAAACAATCTAGTTCTATCATTATTTCCTAAAAATATAGATGGAAGTATAACCTATACTATAATACTATAATAAAACTATACTTGTTTAACAGGGAAATGATTGATGTAGCATGAAAATTTGATCTTACACTTCATCTGTACTCTTTCTCTTATAAAAACAATCTAGTTCTATCATTATTTCCTAAAAATATAGATGGAAGTATAACCTATACTATAATACTATAATAAAACTATACTTGTTTAACAGGGAAATGATTGATGAAGCATGAAAATTTGATCTTACACTTCATCTGTACTCTTTCTCTTATAAAAACAATCTAGTTCTATCATTATTTCCTAAAAATATAGATGGAAGTATAACCTATACTATAATACTATAATAAAACTATACTTGTTTAACAGGGAAATGATTGATGAAGCATGAAAATTTGATCTTACACTTCATCTGTACTCTTTCTCTTATAAAAACAATCTAGTTCTATCATTATTTCCTAAAAATATAGATGGAAGTATAACCTATACTATAATACTATAATAAAACTATACTTGTTTAACAGGGAAATGATTGATGAAGCATGAAAATTTGATCTTACACTTCATCTGTACTCTTTCTCTTATAAAAACAATCTAGTTCTATCATTATTTCCTAAAAATATAGATGGAAGTATAACCTATACTATAATACTATAATAAAACTATACTTGTTTAACAGGGAAATGATTGATGAAGCATGAAAATTTGATCTTACACTTCATCTGTACTCTTTCTCTTATAAGAACAACCTGCTTTATCATTTTTTCTGAAAATATAGGTGAGAATATTTTACAATTACTTATCTCTTTTCAGGTGTACAATAATACCCATTTAGTACTACAGAGACGTAGTGACTTACAGTATTGGACCCTTCCAAACAAAAATTTATCTGTGCGCCTGGGTTCTTGGTGATCCCAATCGAAGTGTTTTCGTGGGTTTTCTTGAGTTTCTCGCATTGCTATCTCCCAGATGTTCATTCCACTAGTTCTCTCATTATCGTTCACTTCTATTAAACGCCCGTCTCCTTTATCGTAGTTGGCAGAACTGTGAGGCGTAAAACTAAAAACTTAATTTCGTCTCTTCAGATGAACATTGCACCATTATACCAATACGAAGTCATGTATTACTGAAAACAAAATAAGAACGAAATTAGAGCCAGCTGACGACAGATGTCTCTGCACTCCTTTGAAAGCGAAAATATAAGAAGAAGAAAAAGCAAGAGGGCTATTGAGGCGTGCATCGCTACTTCTAATTTGCTGACAAAACTTTTTGAACATTTTACCTTTTTACGGAAGAATAATATCTTGGTTGCGAATCGTCATTGTGAATAGAAAAA
This sequence comes from Thermobia domestica, assembly GCF_964235325.1. Taxonomy (NCBI): domain Eukaryota; kingdom Metazoa; phylum Arthropoda; class Insecta; order Zygentoma; family Lepismatidae; genus Thermobia; species Thermobia domestica. The sequence continues at coordinate 350,766,626 of NC_137456.1, read as the reverse complement.
TATTTTGCTAAAGTTGATGGAAATTGGACGGTATTACAGCTATACAAAGTATTCCTTTTTTTCCGTTATCTGTTCCGCTCGAATAAACTGTAGTAAACAGGATGCTCAATCGAACAGATGTTGTGTAGGGGGAGAAGTTGTATGAAGTTTTAAAAAAGGCTACCGGCCCTCTACAGCACTTAACATGTTCAAGTGCTTTCTCAGGACTTTCTTCTTGGAAACATCTTCATTTCTACTTTCCGTATTTTCACAATGGAAACAATGTATCGCTTCAAGTATCGTAGGCTTCAGACACATACCGTAGATAAGAACTAACTTTTTTTTCCCCCTAAGAGCTATTATGCTTCTAATATCTTCGTCGATTTGAGACTAAAGATGCATTTACCACGAAGTAAAACGGGAACTAAATCCAGAGTATTTTCGTTTACTATCGACAGTCGCGCCATCATGCGCTCCAGCTACAGCAGGGGCGTCATTTAGGGGAGGGAGGGGCATTTGCTCCCCCTGAATTTGACATTTATATAGATTTTATCAATAGAATAATAGTAAGTCAGTGAAAAACGCGAAATTTTATTTATATCAAGGGGTCTTGTCCCTCTCAGGCCAAATCTGAAGTGACGCTACTGAGCTGCAGTTTTCCATTTTGTAACAATTTACTTCAGATTCGTCGTTATTCGTTATTCGAATATTAAACCTATCCGTTAGCCGTATTGTTCGTTCCTGCAAAAACAATTGTCTGTTATTCGGGTATTTTGGCCATCTTTAGAAGATACCAAAGAGTTAACATAGCTTTAAGGAAGAAAAGCCAGTGGTCCCTTAATTGCAGTTTGAATAGTGCTCACACCAGTGATGACCCCAGCTTTAATTTCTTTGGGGGGGGGGGAGCAGAGGAGGAGATGAATTTTGGGGGAATCAGCTATTTTGATTTATTTAACCAAAGAAGATGGGTCTAGCTATGTATTACTTGACCTACATTAAAATACAACTTCCCTGAGGAGCAGGGTTAGGCACTGGAGGGTGAACATCCAGAAATTTTTGTTGGGAGGAGTCCAAGACTTGGAGAGGGGTTCTATACTACAAAACACTACGTCTATGTAGTATTGAACGGGTATTGTTTTTCACCTGAAAAAACTAATTGCAAAATATTTCCATCTATATTTTCACGAAAAACATAACAGAATTAGATTGTTTTTAATAAGAGAAAGAAAAAAATGAAATGAAATCTTTGAGTTTTACGTCCCACGGTTATGCCGGTTAGGCTAATCGAGACAGTGATAATAAATAATGAATGAAATGGTGGAATGAAGAAAGTGGGAGAAGCCCGAGAAAACCCATGCACACTGTGTTTGTCCACCACAAAGTTTACTTGGCGGGGGCTGGGATCGAACCCGGGACCCCAAGCACCAGAGGTGAACGCTCTACCACTGAGCCACCGCGGCCCCTAATAAGAGAAAGAGTACAGATGAAGTCTGAGATCAAATTTTCATGTCACATTAATCATTTCCCTGCTGAACAAGTACAGTTTTATTGAGAAAGTGTACGAATATATGTTGAGCTAGCATTATTTTTTGGAGGCCAGACCCGATGGACGCCCCCCCTTCGTCGGTGCGTCCCTAGTGCTCATCCCTTGCCGTTTGGCATCATCACTAGCTGATATGGTAATATTAAGCTAACTCAGCGCAGTTTTGCATATTTCAAATGTTACTTAATTAGCATATTAATTTAAATACAAGTTACGTTTAACGTTTTGAAACTAAGGTAAACCTCCAATCCATAGAGATCCAACTAATATCGAAGTAGTACTATACCAGCTCAGGTTCCTATAATGGGATCCAGGGGCACACCGACGTGGGCGGTCCCCTGGCTCAAGGGCGCCGATTTCTCTGTAAATTTGAGGGGGCCCATTTAGATGCAGAAAGGATATATATGAAGATTTTAAAATAAGTTGCCCTCAAATTATGCCAAATATTTTATACTCATAAATACAATAGAGGGCCCACATGAGCTGTTGGGCCCCCCAGGATCGGCGCCCTTGCCCTAGGTCCGGAATCTCCCCAAACTTTGTAAGTCGACATACATTTGTACACTTTCTTAATAGAACTATTCTTGTCTGGAACGAGAGACGATTAATGTAGCGTGAAGGTTTGATCTTACACTCTTTGTTTTCTTTAAAAAAAAAAAAAAATCTAATTCTTCAGTTTAGGTGATAATACTTAATTATTTATCGATTTATCGGGTGTAGGATAAGATTAGTTCAATACTACATAGACATAGTATCTTGTATTATTGGACCACCAAACATTGGACCCCTCCCAACAAAAATTACTGAATACGCGCCTGATAGGATCTCATGGAAATATTGAAATACCGAATTCAAATAAGAGAAAAAAAATAGCCTATTTATCTCTACCTTTAACAGGGACCTTGTCATTGGGTCCAGACTCCTACGCACGAAAGTTAAGCAGGAACGGCAAAAATAGGAACTTTACGGCAGGGCTGGATTAACCCATATGGAGGCCCGGGGCTAGAAAAAAAATATGTGGCTCCATCTGACTTCATCTAATACATTTCTGTGAAAGTAAAAACAATATGTTTCATATTTTTGGTTATATTTTATTTTATGATGATGATTGTATCTTCATGATTCGTTTTAGATAGCCAGTTGAGATTTTGATCACAGTGGAGACCCCTGTCCACTTGAAGGCCCGGGGCGAGGGCATCTCTGGTGGGGGGACGAGGGGGACGCGTCCCCCACTATTTTGAAGTACAAAATATTCAATATTTTATTCTAATTTAATTTATTTACTAACGACAGAATATCATATAAATAATAATTATTATTATATTTATTTGGAATATAATATTCAGGCTGTGAAACGATTGTAATCGAGTTCTTGATATAGGCTACCTTAGGGAGTCTGTGAAGGTAAGCAGAAAGGTATCAAATGAATCGAAATTAATAAACAGGTTGGGCTAGGTAGTACCATTTAAATCACTTTCTTTGATGTCCCCCCAAATTTTACACGCCAGAGATGCCAGTGCCCGGGACTATAGCCCCCCTAAGCCCCCCTTAATCCGGGCCTGCTTTACGGCAACGAGGAGCAAACGAGAGACAAGCTGGAAAAAACACAGACACAAAGTCACGGACTCTACCAGAAACTCACCTGACCTGGGATCGAATCAGAGATAAACACCCTACCACTGAATTATCGTGCTCCCTACAATATTATAATGTTATTAGCTTTGTACAATACTTTAAAGGTAGAAAAAACAAGAGAAATTAACAAAAATCTATGAAACCGAATTTCTTAATCTATATTATGGTATATTTATAACCGTTCTATGCTTCTAATAGTTTCACTATTTGTTTTCGGAGCAAATTACTGAAACAGTCTGAGTCGGTGTTGCCACCAAACTGTTTTATCACTAGAAGAATAAAAGATTTTAATTAATGAGAAAATGTTACATGTGTTGATAGACACTCTTACGGAGTATATTGTAGGACTGGTCTTCAAAGGTTTTCAGTATCTTTCGCTACTGCGTGCTATCACTGGCATGTGTGTGTATGAATAAACTGACTTTACACGTACGGTACTTAAATGAAAACAATATTTAATATAAACATAAAAGAAAAGAATCCGTACAATGATACAAAATATGCTAGACTAATACAAAATGATATCAAAGTTACTATCTTTACTGTTCTACAGGAATATACACCAATATTACTTTTATAATAAATGTATATATATACGGTGTATATGTATGTAAAGATATATATATATGGGGGCACATCGAACGATGTTATCATGGTGCCCCCCAGGGCCGCCCTTCATGGGGGCCCAGGGTCCAACTTTAAAATTTTAAACGGAAGCATGGGGCAAGTGATACCTCGTTCGATAAATCTTTCAAAACTAAACAGCGTTGTGGTAAAAGATGTTTTATATGGGCCACCGCATTCAAAATGGCCACCAAGACATGTGCCTTATCAGATAAGACGTTCAGTACCATTAATATGAAAACAATTGAAAATAAATGAACCAAACAAAAACTCAAATGGGAAATATCATGGGACACATCGAATGGTGTTGTCGTGGTTCCCTCCAGGGCTGCCCTTCATTGGATCCCAGGGCCCAACTTTAAAATTTTAATTAGAAATATGGGGCGATTGATACCTCGTTTGATAGATCTTTAAAAACTAAACAGTGTTGTGGTAAAAGTTTTATATATATATATATATGGGTCACCATATTCAAAATGGCCACCAAGACATGGTGCCTGTACCAGATAAAGCGTCCAGTAACTATTAATATGAAAACGGTTGAACATAAATGAACCGAACAAAAACTGAAATAAGAAATGCCATGAGATGCATTAAGTGGTAGTGTCTTAGCCCCCAGGGCCGTCCTTCATGGGGGCTCAGAGCCCAACTTCAAAATTTTAAATGAAAATATGGGGCGAGTGATTCCTGTATCATTCTCAAGTCGTGGAATGGTAAATACCCTCTATGATTTCCTACACGGGTTTTATTCTGTTCATTTATCTCCAACCGTTTTCATATTAGTGGTACTGGACGTTTTATGTGATACAGGCACCATATCTTAACCGCCAGTTTCAATATGGTGGCCCAGATGAAAAATATTTTGCCACAACGCTGTTTAGGTTTCAAAGATCTATCGAACAAGGTATAGATAGATATATATAGATATACAAACATGAAGAGCTCATTTATCTTTAAGTACTTCTTCTTCTTCTTGTGTTTAGTCCCGAGTTGAGTTGAGTTGATTTTGAGTGTAACATCCCTTTCAGCAGCGAGGATATATGAGATGGGACCTACTGATTAACGCGGAATCCGAACCACATGAGCTCCCGCCGGGAATCGAACCCGAATCTCCCACGCCAAACGCGCATACGCTAACCGCTTAGCCACGAAGGAGCTCTGTATCCCCGAATATATTGCAAAAATTAACGATGATGGATGGATAAAAGCAATTCTTGGCAAGGTACAATGAGACAAGAAGTTTTCTAAGAAACGTCCTGATACAAGATGGAGCGACAAAATTAAGAAGCACTATGTAGTAACGTGGAAAAGAACTGTCCAAGATAGGTGGTTCTAGAGAAGAGAAAGTGGGGGATCCCTTCTTCGTACAAAAGATTGACAGTAGGTTATTTACCGGGTGTTTCAGATAAAACGTTTTAAAGTCAGAAACGGTTGGAGATAGAAGGACGAAACCAAAAGTGAGATACGAAAATGTCATAGGGCGCATCGAATGGAGCGCTTTGCTCAATCCATAGGGCCACCTATCTTGGGATCCCGGGTAGCCACCTGATAAATGTATATGGGAACGTATGTATGTACGTACGTATGTATGTGTGTATGTATGTATGTATGTAGGTAGGTATTATTATTATTATTATTATTATTATTATTATTATTATTATTATTATTATTATTATTATTATTATTATTATTATTATTATTATTATTATTATTATTTTACTCTTTATAGGGATCCTGGATAAACACATTTTGTGGGAAAAAGTTTTTCATCTGACCACCGTTTACGAATTAGCTACCATTCGATTGGGAGTTTTTGCACATTCAGATAAAGCATCCATTACTTATAAATCATTAATGGATGGGATTATACCATGAAAGAAGAAAAGTTAAGTAGGAAAATATCAGAAACATCGAATGGAGAACTCTGCTTAACCCCACAGGGCCACCTATCATGAAACTTCGGGATGTCAACCGACAATCGTAAATAGTAAGGCATGTAATTTGATAGATGATTAAAAAAAAATAATGGATAATTAAACAGTTCTTCTAGGGAAAAAGTCGTGTGGAACATCGTTTAGGAAATGCCATTTAAATGTAAGTTTGATATGCAGCGATCGCAAGGAGTCGTGAAGCTTGACCTAGATTTATCAATTTCAGCACCCAATAGAACGCGAGGATGTGCTCCGATCATCCATGAAATTTTACCAGTGTCGTCTTTCGCGCTATACTTAGAACATCTCTTAAGGGTACATTGTTGTCAGATTGCCGTTAAGTTTCGTTTTGTTGTTGTTGTTGTTTCATATTTTTGTTATTATTATTATTACCATCTAATTCTAATAATTGTTTGTGTTCGTGTTATAATTCTTTAACTGTTTTTTTTTCTGTCGTTTGCTATGTCTTCTAAGTTTGACAATTGTTGGTCCGCTACTGTTGTTTCACTTTTTCTCAACTGTGCGTTCGGAAGGCAGCTCCACGAATCATACCAAATTGTTCCGATGTATCACACGTGTGAGAAAACAGTTCTATGATTGGTGTAGAGGAGGCCAGGCTTCACGTGTCGTCACAGTCACTATAACTATGCAAGAATTCACAATGAAATGGGAGCCATTTCGTAAACGGCGCCCTGCACGAAAACTTTTCCTCTAAAGCGTTTTTTTCCTTTTATAGCATCGACGTTGCAAAATACAGGATTCGATGTCATTAGCTCATATAATATCTTCATAAGTTTCCTTGTATACCATTGTTATGTGGCATGATAAGTACTGATTATGTGGAAAATATACACAGATGACATAGTTAAACGTTGTAATACAGAGAGCGTCTTTTTTTTTTTTTTACCCTTACTTTTCCTTTCGGCCGTTTATTACAAAGGAAACCATCTCGAGATAATGACGTCACGAAATCTTGTGGATGGTTGCTCTTTGCTCACCTGAAGATGTGTGCACTTGATTAAGATCTTCTTCAGCAGTTTGTAATCATAGCAACAGATAACATCTTATATAAAACAGGATCGAAGTTCATTGTCTTCCGCAAACGGATATTCAGCAAAATAATATATTATCTTTTAGGTTTTCGATTTTATTCTTTCAGTAATACATTACGCTGCACTTTTTTACCTCCAAGAAACGATACGAGAGAAGAAAGTATGGCGATAATAATAATAATAATAATAATAATAATAATAATAATAATAATAATAATAATAATAATAATAATAATAATAATAATAATAATAATAATAATCGATTTAGTTGGTTGAAATTTAGCTTCTCGTTTCGGCACTAAACTATTGAGACTGGGACCTATATTCCGAGTCAAGGGTGGGGCCGCGGTGGCTCAGTGGTAGAGCGTTCACCTCTGGTGTTAGGGGTCTCGGGTTCAAACCCTGCTCCCGCCAAGTGAACTTTGTGGTGGACAAACACCGTGTGCGTGGGTTTTCTCGGGGTTCTCCCGTTTCCTCCCACTTTCTTCATTCCACCATTTCATTCATTATTCATCATCACCGTCTGCTTTAGCCTAACCGGCATAACCGTGGGACGTAAAATTAAAGATTTCATTTCATTTTCCGAGTCAAGGGTGCACCTACGAGGAAAGGGGTCCACCAGGACCGGACTCACTCCCCCCCCCCCCAAAAAAAAACTTCCTAACTCAACACACTTATGTACAATTTCTCAATAAAACTTTACTTGTTTAACAGGAAAATGATTGGTATAGCATGGAAATTAGATCTTACTCTAGATAAAAGCAATCTAGTTCTATCATTATTTTCTGAAAATATAGGTGGACTATTTTACAATTACTCATAGCATAGATGCAGAATAATACCCCTTCAATACTACATAGACGTAGAGGCTTTTAGTATTGGACCCTCGCCCCAACGCTTGTCTCCCTCCTAACAAAAATTTCTGAGTGCGTGCCTGATTTGAATCATCGTAATGCAAGAGTATTCCCATTGGAAATCGAACCCAAGACCGGTACTCCTTGTACCAAAGGTGCACGCGCGAGCCACGAGTCCAGCGGGAGAATGGTGGTCGCATTCGAGAATTTAGCTGATTCTCGGTTCTTGGCCCCTATATGCCAGAAAGCTGAATTCTGAATATATGTCCGTCTGTTTGTTCCGATTGATGTACTTACACCTAAAACCCATACCGTACCGTTTATCCAGATTTAATTTTAAACTTAAAAGTTTTTATATGATTTTCCACGGATGTTTCGAATTTAATTCCTACTCCTACCCCCCTTAAAAATATTTTAGTGATTGCTTTTGATTACTATTGAAAAAAGTTGTGATCGTTCTTGAACGACTCAGACGATTTTGTTTATTCTATTATATAAATAAAAATGAAAGCGACTATGTTTGTGACTTAATAAATCTTGGACAACCCGACCGATCTCCATCAAATTTTCAACATAGATGAGGTTCTGACCTGAGATTATTTTTATCATTCAGTTTGATGGTGTAACTTAAGGGGGGGGGGATATGTAGAAATGATCGGAAATGACCTATATTAGTGTCGAATCTATAGTTTTCGGAGTGGCTGAGACGAACAGTGACACTTCCGAATGTCGTTTGAATCCAAATCCAGCCCTTTATGTCCAAAATGAAACGTATTCTCCCCGTGCGAAGAACGAGCAATCTGCTGGTATTTCATAAATCAAAATTTCATTAACAGGTTTACAATATGGTATAGGTATTTTTTTTTCTGGGAAAAATTCAAAAAAGGGTCGTTTACTCTTGGGAGTAAATTATTTTCGGACAATTTTATCGAAAATAGCTGAAGCGATTTTTGTTCAAACTTCAGAAATAAAATTTCGACAACAATCTTACAGTCTGACATCAACAATTTCTTTTTCGTTTTTTTCTTCTTTTTTTAATAGTGGTAGCTTACTCTTGAAACTGAGATTTCTAAATCTAAATCAATTAGAAAGATGTGTTTTTAATAAGATGGTAATTGAGCTACATTACAACAGATGATTGACAAGAACACATGGCGTTACGTTCCAATTACGCAAAGTTGGGCTTTCAAAATTATGTCCAAACATGAAGAACACGAAAACCACATTTTTGGAGTTACGTTCTTCTGGTTTTCATGCGACGACATTGCGTAAACAAATATTTTATCAATAACTGAGGAATTCTATAATTGGAGCGCAGCTCCTCTTCACTTGACTTAAGCATTCGGTTATCCGGATATTCCTAACTGTTCTTAACCAGATTTGACATGCTGATTTGATAGCGCGCGCTGAATGTCATAAGGGATCTATGTCCCAATTGGATATACCATTGAGGAATAATCACCGAAAAACGGGATGCCCATATATTTAACATTGGAAAAGCTTTTGCTACGCGAATTTTCAATGTAAACAATGGAAAATAGTTTTAGCATTAGAAATAGGGCGAATCCTTTTTCGTTTTCGAGATAACCTCTTAGAAGTGGTGATTCGAAATAGCGCGCTGAGTGCCGTTAGAGGTTACACGTCCTGACTGGACATCAATTGAGGAATAATCATCGAAAAACGGGAATAATAAATAAAGGTCGATCAATTCGCTCCAAATTTGCAATTATTGTGTACTAGGGATGGCCAGAACCGGTTCCTGGTGGAACCAGTTTTCGCCTCTGAACGGATCCGGTTCTAGAAGATCTGGTTCCGTAACCATTTTTTTATCCATGTCTGGAACCGGGTTTTCGGATCCAGATCTAGAACCGATTCCGGAACCGCTTCTAAAAACCAATTCATCAAGAAGCGGTTCCGCCGGAACCGAAACTTTGTTGCCATCCCTATACTAAACCCGAGCTTCTGGCAGGCTGTGAACAGTGTGCTAGATGAAATGGTTGAAGCGATAGACAGGCGCCCAGGCGGCGGCCGCTTGCGCTTGTCTCGTTTGGCTAAACAAACTGGGTAACTAGCAAACTCATTGGCTAAACAGGCAAACTCATTTGGCTAAACACCCACTGGTGGACCAAACATTTTTTCTGGGAAGCACAAGCGGGTCTGGACGAGGAGGGCACAAGCGCGTGGTCCTCTTTGCAGTGTTTTAAACGTGAACTTTGTGCCTCCTTTACGGGTATTTGGAGACTTTTGAATCCTGGTCTTCAACTGGTTCTAAATCCGGTTCTGGAACCGGGTTTTCGGATCCAGGTCTGGAGTCGGTTCCTAAGATCCGGTTCTTGAACCGGGTTTTCGGATCCAGATTTGGAACCGGTTCCTAAAATTGGGTTCTGCAACCGGGTTTTCGGATCCAGGTCTGAACCGGTTCAGGAACCGGTTCTGAAAACCAGATCTACAAGAACCACTTCCTCGCGGAACCGGAAGTTTGTGGCCATCCCTATTGTGTATCTAGTTTAACTTAAGAAATGGGACGAGAAAGTTTAGTGCGATGGTCCGTACCTTTATTATAGAACTCCATGTTATTATCTGTACGTCAATTGTTATACTACGTTACATATTAAGTTGTGGCTATAAGTGAGGTGGTTCATATAAATATTCATTATTCAAGATTTCCATACTATACTCTGTGCATTAGTAGAACAAACGACTATGTGATCAGAAGAGTGATAGCAATGGATGTGGATGGGAAGAGAGGTAAAGGGTAACTAAGAAGGAAATGGATGGATTTTAGGGAGAAACGATTTACCAGTGGAAGAATTCCGGAGACAGGAATTTTGGAAGAAGACTCATCAGAAACATGAACCCCACATAAAAGGGAAAAGACGGAGAGAAAGAAGGCTGCACATTAGTAGGGAAAATCTTACGTGTAAGATATCAGTGTAACTTGTCAAAGTCAATACACCGTTCTTAAGATTAACTTCTCATTAAAAGAACTCCTCTATTTATTTATTTATTTATTTATTTATTTCAGAAAACAACAGGCGAATGCCTAATTACAGTTTTCCATCATGATAATATAATTTAAAACACACATATGATAACAAAATAATACGATAGCAAAATACTTTAAAATACATATAACATGATCTACACCTTATTTATTTAGAGTAAAATTCTGTCTATAGCTAAAAATGTCTATCTCTGGATGCTTTTCTGACATCTTATTATACAATAAACACATTTTTTCTGACAGGCGATACATCCAATGCATTAGTCCTTTGCGCTGAGAGATGGAATATGCTATTATGGGGTCTGGTTGCTCTACGTGGGACGTGAAGTTTGATTTCTGATAAATATTCTGAATCTACTGTACTATGAATTATTTTATGTAAGAAAGATAAAATGAAGTGAGTCCTCCTGCTTTCAAGTGATTGTAATGAATATTTGCTTCGAAGATCTTCATACTTCTCAAATTTCGAATATATCCCTGTTTCTTTATAAGTTAAAAAGCGCACAAATGTATTTTGAATGTTTTCGATTTTATTTGTATATTTCTTACTATCAGAACTCTATATTATCGTTGCATAATCCACCTTAGACTCTAAATGCAAAATTTACTTTTGTTAGGAATTGTATATAAGTTATTTTTTGAAAAAGGAGCAAAAAATAAAGAGTACACTGATGAAAATTCTTGTGGTGTGTGGTTTGGTTTGGTATAACGAACCACATGTCTGAGGTTTACTCTTAGATTCCAAGAAGAGGTAAATTATATATTTGGAAATTACACGATGCTGCCTGATCAGATGTGCTGCTATTAAAGGGTATGTTCTACTGCCGTAAATACATATAATATTGCACGAAATTCTGATAGTTTTTACAAACGATATGAAAATGAAAATTGAGTTATAAATGTTTCTTATAATTTAAAATTCTGTTCTTCAATTTGGAAAACGTAGTTCGAGGTTAATGTTCCAAAAACTACTTGAAACGGAATCTACTGTTTAAATGATATATGAACCGCTAATCTGTTACTTCCAGGTATCAAAGTGAGGTTTAGACGCACACAAATATGTTCATTTGCTGCTTCACTGTGAAGATGCACTAAACGAAGCTCTAAATACCCCACTTTCTCTTTATATTTCCGACTATGAATTGCAGAGGTTTGAAATGTACTTATGAAGAAAGTAATAGCATATATTTATAGAATATACAGGGTGTAAGTTTAACGGGCGTAATCTTGGAATGTTACACTGAAAGATTTCAATTCAACATTAACAATTACGAATTTCAATTGCTCTTTGCAATTTACGATTAACAATCGCAAGTTTTAATTTCCTATTCATCATTTAGCAATTAGCAATTCACTTAAACTTAATTTGAAATTTTAGCATTAAACTCAATCTCAATTAACATTGATTGCAATTGCAATTTCATTTCCAGACCAATTACTTCAATTGATAGATTAATTGCAAAATGAGTTCATTTCTTGGTATTCTATCTGTTTCATTGTTGAGTTTCATTATCGCTAGCATCTGCCTAAGAACTAAAATTAAGTGCTCTGAACAAACCAATAAATCAAAATAATTAAGGGAGTGCACGAAATATCCTCTGGATATGTGGGAGGATCAGAAACTAAGGTTACAATTCGATATTTCTGGAGTTTCGTCTATTATAGGGGAATGAGGAGTGTTCGGTAATTTTAATACGGTGGTAGTTGTACGTAAACAGAAATGACGACTCGTTTCGAAAACTGCTCTCTCGAAGAAGTCCGTTCAGTTATTCGATTTCTGTGGGCGAAAATTATAACCGCGGCTGAAATTCACCGGCAGCTGGTGGAGGTGTACGGAGAGACTGTAATGTCTCGTTAGTATGTCGCAGAATGCTGTCGAAAGTTTGCGGCGGTAGATAAAACGTCACCGACGAGAAGCGCACTGCCAACCTACTACGGCATCAACAGATTTGAACACACCTTGGACCCACCATACAACCGGGACCTCGCTCTAAGAAACTTTCACCTGTTCCCACACTTCAAGGAACATCTAGAAGGCCATCGCTTGGCTTTAGAGGAGGAGGTGAAACAGTGACAACATGGCTGAACACGGAAGGAAAGGATTTTTACCAGGAGGGAATCTTCAAACTCATTCCACGATACGATAAATGCCTCAACCAATAGGGAGACTATGTCGAAAAATAACCAAATGTATTTACTATCTGTTGGCTGTATTGGTTGTATGAAATAATGTATACACATTTCACTGCAGGCTTTGTAATCTTACTTTCTGATCAACCCTCGCATTCAAGTTGTCCTTGGACAAGGTTTGAATATTCGTCTTTTGAATTTCTTGTACTGTCAATGCTTACAAAATATATTGGAAAGATAGAAAACGTGCTCCCATTACAGGTTTACTCATTTCTAAAACAAAATAATCCGATAATTTTTAACATAAAATATGCCGTCTGCTTTCTTCTAGTCGTTCGCACTGAAATCCAACCAATTTACAAAAATAAAAATAAGTATTTTTGCTCGTTGCACATCCAGGACACCATTCCTTATTATTATTATTTAAATGTTGCCTCCCACTTCATCAGCAGAAGATAAAGCAAAACATCCATGGATCGTTGTCACAAGAGCGTAACGACACTTGCGAGCAACAACTGTCAAGTGTTTGCGCTGTGATCATATTTTCTCCAACGGTCTCACCGTGATCTCTTTTCAATCGGCATCCTCCTCTCTCTTTTTCCGACCTTCGCTTCTCTCTTTTTTATTTTGTTTCTTTAATTTCATACGTGTGATCATGTATGTCTCTACATGAAAGTGCACAGCTTGCAAATTTGCAGCGTTGGTACTGCAGCTGTCCTGTAATTAACGTTGAAAAAATAAGCTTATCTCCTGAGGATGACGGGATAAAAAATACTATATACATCGACGCCAAAGAAGCATGCTAGAAGTAATCTCGTAAAATAATTGATCTACGAGATACAGTAGAAGCTCGCCTACAAATACATTCATTGTAGTTTTAAAATGCTGTTGGCACTTTATTTCTTTACCTTTTGTCGTCAAAAAAGTTAACCCTTTTGGGATTTTTGGTACGAATCTGTACCATGGAGTAGTGTTGTCTCTAACTGCTTATTTAGGTCATACCTATAACAGGCATTTAACTCTTTTTTTTAATTATTATTATTGGTCAAGTCAAGCATGGACCAAAGAACACCCCAGATGCGTTTTGGAACCAGATGGTCAACTTGGCGGTGCCAAGTAGGAGCGGAGATGCGTGATTTTTTTTTCTTAAGACAAATTTTTAAAAAAACATCGCCCTTAGTTTTCAAGATACCAGATCGACATTTTGGGTACAACTTGTGTGCACTTTTGAGTATTTCTCAGTTTTTTTTTCGAGATCCCTACGTCAACCGGGCCCCGGGCCCAAATGTTCTGAGGGGTTGATAAAAAAAAACTATGTTTTTTCCTGAATTTCCGGGTTCAGCTTTATGATACAGACATGTGACTGGTACCGTTGGAAAAGGTGCGTTGTACTAAAGAAAATGACGTTTGACGCATGATGCTAGGCCAAATAGTAATGACTCAGTAAATTTTTAAATTTTTTTTTTAAACAAAGGGAGAATTCTGGAGAACAACATATATTTCAAGAAACAGAGATGGTTCACATATGATCCGATCTTTCTTGAGATGCAGAACAAATTGGAATATCCATTATTTTATATAAGAGAATTCGATTCGTAATACGATATTTTGATGATACAAAGAACTTCCTAGATTTAGTACCTTAAATGAAGGTACAACTATGCCTTTTAAATTACAAGGTATTATTTTCGTTACAGGCTGATTCATTAAGAAAACAAAACGTTAAAATAAAAGTAAATCTTCTATTATGTTGCCTTGATTTTAGAAGCGTTACCTAAGTCAACTTGTGTGCAATTGAATGAATGTGTCGTTGACTGGATGACTTGAGAAAACACAGGAAGAGCTTTCGGTCTTTATACTATGAAACACATAACAACCATGTTTACATGTGTTGTTCGCACTCTGTGACACCCTTTGCCTTGAATCTTGTTTGCACGTTTACAATGTAACAAGTGGTGGTGGTGGTGGGAGTATGAATGCGCAAAGTCTTATTCAAATATATATTCAGCGGGTTTATTTCTGCACCGGCGGACGGCATGGAGACAGCAGCAGGTTGCAGCCTACATTAAGGTGCGTTTGTTCGTTTCTGTACAGTGCACAACAATTTATGCAAATAGGATGCATCTTTCTGTGTACAATCTTGTTTTAAAATACTGGCTACCAGTCTGTCTTGGAAAAACTCTTTATTATTATCTACAGAGGAAATTGCATCAAGTAATGTAAATCTTACCGATAATTGAGATCTTGATTTCAAGCAACATCATTATTCTTTATTCCCTTTTTATTTTTAGGATCGAGACTTTATCAGACAATGATTTACAATTTAAGGTGGAATCTTCATTCAAAGAATGACGCACAAAATTTGCATTAGCCTTCCTTGTTTCCCAGATCTTCGTTCAAAATGTGATGGATTATTTCGCGGTTGATATGCGCGCTATTCTGAATGCAGTTGGTCGGGAACACGCTCCACGTTACCAGGGCCGGATTTCCCAATAGGCCCGGTAGGCCCGGGCCTATGGGCGCAAGCTCCCAGGGGGCGCACGGTCGAGAGAAAAAAAATTAAAAAAATATCTAGAAATGAAAATAAATAGCCATAACTTAACATATTTTTTGAATTGATTAAAAAAAATCAGGCTAATAAAGCATTCTGATTTTGAAGTTCATTGGACCAAATACGTAATTGTTGGTAAAGTTAAACTATTTTTCAACATTATGCATCAACTTTGTGCATTACTTTAAAAAACAGTTTTTGTGTCACGTTATCAAAATACTTCATGAAAGCTGTGTTTCTGAGATTAAAACTATTTTATAATGTATTACAGAGTTTTCTTTATATGTATTTGCCCAAATGGCTAAATTGAACAAAACCAAAGTTATTCACCAATCTTTTGTTAATACATTAACGGTATTTTCTTAAGCCCAGAACCAAGTAAATTCCTCGAAAAACTTGCAATGATAAAATTGCATCGTGGAGTGGTGTTTAAGGAATTAACATATAGGCCTGATATAATTTTTTAATAAAGGTTTTTAGGAAAGTAACTTTAACCAGACTAGGGGGCGGAAAAAATTATTGGGCCTAGGGGCGCCAAAATGCTAAATCCGGCCCTGCACGTTACTCTGTAAAAGGCTGGTCATTGTAGCCGGCGATGGGCTGGTTGACAAAGTTCACTTCTGCGGCCATCAATAACGTCTTGACATCCATCACAAAAGGAACACTTTCGCAGTAAACATCTCTAAGCATTTCTTAACCTTTTGTTGCTGACTTTTCTAAAACTATCCACTGGCATGACAGCCCTATGGGCATGAGCCGCTGCAACGTCATCTGCTACCGGCCTTATGAACAAAAGTGCAGCCAAAATGTCTTGAGCCGCGGCAAAAATGCGAACTAAAGCTCACCCTCGACACACCCACACGTTGAGCCAATAAAGGTTCAGCTGTTGCTAAGCGAGAGAGCTTTAGTGAAAGGGAGTGGAATTCCTTCAGTCGATAGCAGCGCTCGGAACGGAAGACTAGGTGTCAAGTCAATGTGGTACATTTATAGTTGCTCCTGTCCTAGTGACGAACATGTGGTCCATGCACTGCGTCGCCCTGCCTCTAAGAGACGTATCAGGAACTTACCCTTCCATCTTTTATTCCCCAGTTTACCTCACGACGCTAGGTACACGCTGAAAATTGGGAAGCACCGACTGTAAGTCCAATTGCCCTTGCTGATTTCCCTCGCTTAGAGAAAAACTTAAATGTCCATGCAAGAATCCATAATAAGGGGAGCCAAGGTGTCTTGGAAGTCCGATAGTTAGAAGGTCGCATATGTTTCTTTACTAAATCTTCACATATCCTAAAAAAGAAAAATATCGTAAAAACATTACTCTCACGTGTTAAAGAATTTTCTACCATTAGCAGTTACAGAGTACCAGTAGCAGTCTTGGAAGTTTATTATCGAACTTTGTATATTATGTCTATAACCACATAACTATGATTCTCATTAACTTCGAAAGATATTCCGGTGCTGTTTTAGT
This sequence comes from Thermobia domestica, assembly GCF_964235325.1. Lineage (NCBI taxonomy): Eukaryota > Metazoa > Arthropoda > Insecta > Zygentoma > Lepismatidae > Thermobia > Thermobia domestica. The sequence continues at coordinate 350,749,858 of NC_137456.1, read as the reverse complement.
TTGATATTTGATTACAGAAGGCAGCTGCAGAATCCCAGCGATAGGTATATAGCTGTAAATTCAGGTAGGCCCGTGATTAGTACACTGGAAGACAGGAGGACCGAGATTATATTTGCAGGGCGGTTCATTTGAGTTTACCTTACATTCGTACATACAAAAAAGCTACGGATCTGATTTCAAATTAGTGAACCTTACATGCACCTTGAAGAGTTACAGTCATTTAAGATTCACAAAATACTCGAATCATCTTGTATATTATTCCAGAAAAATACACAATACAAATATTTCAGGAAAATACATTATATTGATTTTATTTTCATATGTAAATAATTTAGGAGGGCGGGACGTCATAAAAGAAAGGTCTCGCCAGGTATTTGCCCAGGAACGGATTCAGGATTTTAATTTTGGGTAGGGCCGCTCCCAGAGGCGGATATAGGAGGTGAAAATAGGGGGCCAGCCAGAATTCAGACTAGGTATATCATAATTTGTTCATGATTTTACTACAAACTTCCAAAAATGTATAAATAATAGCTTAAATTACTTTTGTCAAAAAATTGGGGGCCTAGGACCCCTGGTTCCGAGCTAGATCCGCCATTGTTCGCTCCCTCGCATATGAATATTAGGGATGACCAGAACCGGTTCCTGGTGGAACCGATTTTCGGGTCTGAACGGATCCGGTTCTAGAAGATCCGGTTCCGAAACCGGTTTTTCGGATCCAGGTCTGGAATAGGTTTTTCGGATTCAGGTCTGGAACCGGTTCTCAAGATCCGATTCTGGAACCTGGTTTTCGGATCCAGGTCTGCAACCGGTTCTGAAAATCGGATCTCCAAGAACCGGTTCCGCTGGAACCGAAACTTTGTGGCCATCCCCTCACTAAACCCGAGCTGCTGGCAGGCTGTGAACAGTGTGCTAGATGAAATGGTGGAAGCGACAGGCAGGCGCCCAGGCGGCGGCCGCTTGCTCTTGTCTCATTTGGCTAAACAAAATGGGTAACTAGCAAACTCATTGGCTAAACAGGCAAACTGGCAAACTCATTGGCTAAACACCCACTGATGGACCAAAATTTTTTTCTGGGAGGCACAAGCGGGTCTGGACGAAGAGGGCAAAAGCACGTGGTCTTCTTTGCAGTATTTTGAAGGTGAACTTTGCCTCTCCTTTACGGGTCTTTGGGGGCTTTCGGATCCAGGTCTGGAACCGGTTCCTAATATCCGGTTCTGGATCCGCCAGAACCGGAACTTTGTGGCCATCCCTAATTAATACATATACACATGGGATTGATTAATAACAGTAGGAAATTACTTTTACAGTAGTGATTGATGCTTTTTTAAATACCATTAATATAAATAGTGGAAAGTATATTTACTCTTTATTGTATCTTTTAGCCTTTATATATTTTTCAAGATTTTTGGGTAAGTCCGTGCCTACCCTGCCTACCCGCTAAAGCCGCCACTGTATTTGCTTCGTAGGCTAATCTAAATAGCTCTATTTGTGCTAGACTAACTTACGAACACGAAACAAACAGGGGTGGACTGGCTATGTAAAAAGGGCGCGGTCACATACTCTGGGAGGGCGCCGTCCATCTGAGGCTTTCGCTTTATGGAATACCCCCTCCTAATAAATGGAAGTCCGGGGGCTTTCTTCGGAAAATTAGTACACAAAAAACAACAAAAGATTAAGTAGCTATTGCAGTTAATCATGATAGAATTATACAAATTCAATATTTTCATAAACAAACAAAGAGACTTTGAGTACTAAATACGAGGCGTATTTTTTTAAGTAAGGTCCGTTTTGTTGTAGACACTAGTAGTTCGCGCGCCTACCGCAACTAGCGTGTGCGTCGTGTACCGGCATGCCTCGGGAACAACTGTGCTCAGTTTCAACTCTGTAGCTGACCTGTACGGTTGTGTTATGTGCTTTCACAATGTTTAAGACTATCACGTCGCCCGCCGCGTGTGAGGTTCGCTCAGTGATACGGTTTTTGTCAGCAAGTAACCTGTCTGCTGCAGAAATTCATCGACAGATTTGCGAAGTGTACGGTGATACTGTTACGAGAATTCAAAAATGGCCGTAACAACGTCCATGATGAGGACCGCTCCGGTCGCCCTTCTTCGATTACAGACGATTTGGTGGCTTCAGTTGAAGCGAGAGTTCGTGAGAACAGGCGCTTCACAATAACAGGTCTCTCAAACGAATTTCCTGACGTGTCGAGATCAGTGCTTTACAAAATTGTTTCTGAACACCTAAAGTTTAGGAAACTGTGCTCCCGTTGGGTCCCGAAACTCCTAAAGAGGACCACAAAAACCAAAGATTTGAGTATGCCATGAAGTTCTTGACTCGTTATCACGAAGAAGGTGACGGCTTCTTGAGTCAGATCGTAACTGGAGACGAAACATGGGTTTCGCATATCACGCCCGAATCGAAGCAACAGAGCATGGAATGGAGACACATACACTCGCCTGTAAAGGTAAAGGCCAAACAGACTGTGTCCCAGTACAAAATCATGGCGTCGGTGTTTTGGAATAGGCATGGTGTTTTGTTGGTCGACTTCATGCAACGAGGAACCACTATCAATGCAGAAGCATACTGCCAAACACTGTGAAAGCTAAGCAGAGAGATTCAAAACAAACGACGCGGCATGCTGACAAAGGGCATTGTTCTTCTCCATGACAATGCAAGACCTCACACTGCAGGTCAGACCCGCGATTTGTTGGACAGTTTTGGCTGGGAAGTTTTAGACCACCCACCCTACAGTCCTGATCTTGCGCCGAGCGATTACCATCTGTTCCTCCACCTCAAACAACACCTCAGTGGCAACCGTTACAATGATGACGACGATGTGAAAACGGCAGTGAACTCTTGGTTATCGGAGCAGGCGGCAAGTTTTTATGAAGAGGGTATTTTGAAATTGGTTGAGAGGTATGATAAGTGTTTGAACATTCTTGGCAACTATGTCGAAAAATAGAGTAAAGTATGTACTTTCTGAAAATACATTTACTTTTTTGAAATAACCTTTCGTTGTGTACTTATGTTCAAACGGCCTTACTTAAAAAACACGCCTCGTATATTAGGCCTATATAAATCTGCATACTTTAACTGAGACTACAAAAATCACACCAGTTTTTTAAATTCTTCGGCTACATTTGTTAACAGCCTAATTATAACTGAAGATTTGAGTTAAGTTTGGGGCTTATGCTATTTTTCATACTTCTGTCCTTTTAAAGCTATGTTCATCAAAACATTAACTTATTTTTCATCTATTTTTAAAACCGTTAATAAAAAGCATACATGAAACATTTACTACAAATTAACAAAAGTATATTTAGAATTATATACCTACCTAGCGAAAAAAGAAATTCAAAGCAAAACTGGAATATGAAAGTAAAGTCACCACTTTATGCTTGAAGGAGCCTTCGCATCTCCTTGCTTTTATCACACATTTTGTCAATAATAAGATGGTTGTCTTTTTTTGGTCAGAATGTCTCTTTCTGAGTTCATCAAGAACAATGATTCCAGATGTTCATCTGTAAGTCTTGAACGGAGTCTTGTTTTTATGTAACGGCGGGAGTGGGAGGGAGAGACATGTAAAAATGATCCAAAATGACCGAGATTAGAGTCAAATCAATATATTTCGAAGTCGTTGAGATCATTAATGGTACCACTAAAGCCTAAAACAGAAAGGACAAGGCCGTAGGCCGAGTAAAGACAGGATCTGCGGGCGGAGCAGTGGGGGTAGGAGGGTTGATATATAAAAATCATCCAAAATGACCGATATTAGAGTCAAATCTATAAATTTCAGGGTCCCTAAGATCATTATAATGACATTCCCAAAGCCAAAAACAGAAAGAGCGAGGCCGCAGGCCAAGCAAATACTGGGATTTGGGGCGGAGCGTGGGGTTGCTAAGGGTGATGTGTAAAAATCGTCCAAAATGACCGATATTAGAGTCAAATCTATATATTTAGGGGTAAATCTAATATCATTAATAGCATTTCCACGCCGAAAACAGAAAGAGCGAGGCCGCAGGCCGAGCAAATACCGGGGTCTGGAGTGAGCCCTAACTGGCCAAAGGCTAGCGAATTTATAAAATAATTATGTAGCTTTTTTTTTTTTAATGTGTTCAGATAGGAAACTGTGCGTTTTCCCGAGACTAAGACGGGTCTTAGCCCCTCCCGAGGAGGGCGCAAAGGCACTAATATGAGGAGGGCGCAGCGGCCATCGGGCCGGTACTTGATTATGGCCAGTCCACCCCTGGAAACAAACGTCTCTATTCGTAAGTTCTTTCAAAAATTTATATCATGAAAGTCTGTTATAAAACTTGTTTTGTTGATATACTCAAAGTCGCGAAAGATCGAAACAATATGTCTTCTTCCGGGAACTTCCAACGTTGCAGTGACTTCGCAGAAATGTCTTCTGTAGAAAAGAAGTGAAACATAACATTGTAGCAAAGTAATAAAAGCTAAGGAGATCAAGCACTGCACACACATACACACACACACACGAGATGTGTAAATATTTCGTTGATTGTAGGTTTGTACTGTTTGCAGGCAACGTGCGGAGGAATTTCCTCAGATTTATGATTGTTTTTGATATCGTTGACTCATTTACTGACCTCCTTCGCACTTCCTCTTTGCTACTCGTTCTTCTTCTTCTTCTTCCATAATTATATGAGAAAGCTGTCACGTGACTCTACTAAACAGTAACATTGTGAACGAACAGGTGCAAAACACAGTACCTTTATCTGTTTTTTATGACTAGACCCGCCCAAAATTGCGGTAGGTTGACTTTACGCGACTATCACCTGTTTGACGGGTCCAACGCTTGACCACTTTTAATTTATGGATTCCTTTCTCCTGGTGTTCGCAATATTTGCTGAAGGAAGAAATGGAAGACATCTTGAAGACAGCCATAGATAAAACTACGCTACACAGAAACTTATTGCATGTAAAATATTATTCTGCACAACTGAAAATAACATATCCCGTACGTATAGAAAATAGATTGTGTCTGTATGGATACAAGAGGTAGACGACTTTGAGAGTACGAACTTGTTCTGTTAAGATTCGAATAACGTGTAGATTCTTTGGATATTCGTTATTCGGATAAACTCCACAGTTCAGTTACAAACAGGTGCAGATGATACAGATTACACAACTTCATGAGGTAAAATTATTCAAATTTTAAGAACTTATAAACATGTATTATTGTACTCACGCACTGGAACTTACAACGTTGTACCCTTAGTACGTCCGCTCGTTACTCCACATGATAACTCTTGAACTAAAATGAATGTTAGAATTCTATTTTGTTTTTTTAAATGATAGATAGCTAAAGAGCAATTATATCCACGGAGTTCGTTATTGGAGGAACAGCGTAGTCCAGTGGTTAGAGAGTTGGACTAGTGCTTCCCAATTTTTGGCGTCCACCCATCGTCATGTGAATAGAAAAGTGACGTCCACTGGGTTTGAAAGTTCCTAATATGCCTGATAGGAACATGGTGACGCAGTGCGTTGATCACGTGTTCGTTGGTCGCAGTTCAGCCCCTGACAGAGTTAGAGCTGTTCAGGCGCACAAAGGACTGTTATGCCAAGTGATTTAGTTTGGTTTTGGTTTTTAGTTCGCTAATGGAGTCAGTTCAATATCATCTTCACTGGTAACGGAGACTTTAACGTACAGTATACAGTGAAACCACTACTAACGGACACCTCTATAAAGCGGACACTTCCCATAAGGAACATATTTTGTAATCCTCAAACACTGTAATAGGAAAAAACATATTGGCAAACCTCTCTAAAGCGGACACTCTCTAGTACAAACACGGACAGTCTTTCTTGTCTGTTATAAGTATTATTTACCTCCTTTTACGGACACTTTATCTAGAAACAAGTTGAAAAGTACAGTAACAATACGCAGAACATGAGGGTGTGAGAACATTTTGCGTCCTCAACTGTCTGTTCAGCAACCGTGAGGAAGGTTCTCTGTTCCACAACACCCTTACATCCTTTGCTTACATTCCAGTCCCACCCAACCTGTTTCAGAAACAAAAGTGATTGGCAGTTGCCCAATGTTTGGGATGACACATCATTCTACTGTCCCGCTGGGTGAAATCTCTAACCAAGCAGAAGACAAGTTTGGTATTTTTGACCACGGGTATGCATATTGTCTTTTTTTTTTTTAAAAAAAAAAAAAGTCATTACTGGACTGTAATTAACTCACGAATTAAAGCAACACACCGAAAACGTAGTAAGTAGTGATAACTGTAAAGTGCAGAGAACTATAACATCTTATTCCCATGTTGTGTCTCGAACATAGGGAATTGGATGACGCAAGATAATGCAGGTACAGTAACATTTTGGTAATATTCATAAATACGTGATTCGTGCAAAAACATTTGTTCTAATTGCATATTACCTTGTTTATTAATTTACGTAAGAAAATATTGAAACCTCTCTATGGCGGACACCTCTCTATAGCGGACAATTTTTGATTACCCACTGCTGTCCGCTTTAGAGAGGTTTCACTGTAGTTGAAAATCCATAAGAACCCCTAGCATCTATGCAACCGGTGCAGCAGTAATAGATCGCGCCAAATGAGCTTTGTGGTGGACAAACACCGTATACGAAAGCATTGAATATACGAACAAACACCGTATGCGTCGGTTTACTCGGTGTCTTCCCGTTTCCCCCACTTTCTTCATTCCACCATTTCATTCATTTCTCATCACCGTCTCTTTTAGCTTAGCTTGCATAATAGGAGGACGTAAAACTGGAAGGTTTGTTACATTATATCCCCCTATTTTCAACAACTATTCCAATACAAAAGTCAATTTAGCTCAGTCTGTGTGCTGCTACAAGAGGAACAAATCCAATGGGTATGAAAAGCTTCTTCTCCCTTAGCCGCTGTGGTTGACTTTTTTTTTTTCTTTCTTTTAAATTTCTTTGCGTCTCGTAACTGTCAAAGACATTGAAATTGATGTTTTGTGTCTCGACTTAGCTCACACAATGGATCTGAAACAAGAAATAATTCCATTAGGGCAAAATGTATGTTGTTGCTTTAGCGAAATTTTACATGGAACAGTCATCCACGCATTCACATTACTTCCCACTTGACATCTCCAAGATAAATACGAATCTTTCCAAATAAAGCACAGAATGTGCAAAAGACATTTCTCCAGGACTCGTGTTCAATTAATGGCTACAATAAAGAAGAAGCCAATTTATCAGTCGGTCTAAATTAAAATAAAAATATATAGAGGAAACAATAGAATACTAGTTCCTTTCGATGTCTTCTTCTATTTTGTATTCCTGATTCTCTCCATGATTCTATTTAATAGAGCACTAAAACAATATTTCTCTCTTCAGTACTAATATAGAATAATTACAGACAAAGAGAATAAATTTACACATCAAAGGAGGGGAACTATTTGTTTTAGAAAAATGCTCGACACGACAATGGATAAGTTTATGCACAGTACAGAAAACCACAAACATTCAATGTGAACACAGCACGCGAATACGTCCAAGCGACAGTGAAATTCTTCTTGTACACGGACCATTATACAGAGTTGGACAAAAATATGAAAACACTCGACAAAAAGTGTCTACCTGAGAATAATATGGTGTAGGAGTCCTTTGACATAAAAATCTGCTTTCAGTCTTCTTGAGATGAATAAATACAGTCCTATATAGTTTTTAGGGGAATCTTGTACTCTTCTTCTTGCAAAACCTTTGCAAGTTCTTTAGCGATTATGGTAGTGGATACCGTACTCGATCATTTCTATCTAACAGTGACCATAAGGGCTCAATAATATTGAGATCAGGAGATTGAGGCGGCCATGGCTGACTTACAATTCCTGTTGGAAACCAATCCTGTACGATGTACTGTGCGAACAGGGGCGTTATCATGTTGAGAAACAGTATCACCATCAGGAAACAGACATTGCACCATGGGATGGGTCTGGTCACTCAAGATAGTCATGTAGTCGTTGGCACTGGCGTAGCCTTACAGTATAATGATGGGTCTAGCAGAATGCCACGATATGGCTGGCCATATCATAACGGAATCCCCACCACGTGTCACGAGTTGTAGTTGTAGAAAGAATTTTATGCGTCTTCTTTAGAACATATTCTCTACAAAGAACGATGAAACAGACATATATTGTAAAGTTTTGTCCCATATAGGTATTGGTAGAGCATTAATAAAAAGTGTCCGGAATCGATCTCCCACTACCAGTTTTAATTATAAAACTTCTCCACTATAAAAAGCATTTTCACAAAAATACTGTACAAATAATCTTTCTAATATGAAAGGTTAGAAATAGGTAGTCTTTGACCGTAAGGTCGCAAACAGGATCTCTACAGAGCCCCGTAGCAGGCTAAGCAGAGAGGAATTAAGGAACCAATGCTTCGTAGCAAGGAGAGAAGGGTTAAGTGGCCAACAGAGCTCCGTAGCAGGCCAAGCGGCTGAGGTTAGGATTCCCAGACAGAGTCCCGTAGCCGGCTAAGCCAGGAGATAGGATAGGCGTAGTCCCGTAGCAGACTAGAGGCCTGGGGTTAGGTTACTCCTAAAGTCCCGAAGCAGACAGTAGGAGGGTCACCAGAAAACTGGTCCAGAATTGCTTTTGTCCATCCAATTTATAGGGTTCCTTGGGTAGCGGTGGCGCTGCTGCTGCATGGGAGGGTCTAGAAGCGTCGTTTGCAAGTGACTGTAGATCTATCTGGTGCGAAGTCTTATTGCCGAACCACGTGGTGGTGTTTGTAGACACTGACATGTGGAATTGTTTGTTTATAACATCACATGGGATATTACAATATAGATTATTTGAAACCTGTTCATCTTTTAAATTTGGTTTTTGTATATCACCCAATGTTTATCTTCATTCTTTTGAGTTATATTCTAGTTCTATTTGTTGAATTAAGTGTCTATTTACTTTCCTATTTTCCAATATTTCTAGTGCCTAAACGTCTGGTCTCTGGTCATTAGCTAATCCATCCAAATCACAGTGCAAAGAATCATAAGCACAGTCTTCACTTTCCAGTTCTTGAACTGCTGCTTGTGTTGGTAATCGGGATTTTGGCTAAAGTCCAGTATTCTTCCTTTTTTTAATAGCTTATGATATTCTTTTTGCGACATATCAATCGACTCACTCACTGACAGGCAATCAATTTTTGCCATAAACATCGTTTTAATCATCATATAAATATTTTGGCAGGACTGCTACAGCACTTCACGAAAGCTAAGGAGTTTCCACGTACTGCAGTCTTTACCTCTTGACGCTAAAATTATTTTCTTCAAACACCATCCATGTCAAACCGATGAGGAAGAGATGGAAATAATAGATGACAAAGACGCGGAAAGAACAATTCCTTCCTGTTCTGCTTAATCTTCACAAAAACGGATATTTATTTTACATTTTAGAGAAATTTAATAGCTGTTATTTTCCAAACAATTGCAGTTGCTTTCAGAGCTTCTTGATTTTTATATATTATAGCATGCAACTTTAATTGCATTTTAAATTGACAGTCAAAGAAATTTCACTTTTTCTATTGGCCAGAAACTCTGGTTAGATTTTCGCTTTCTGAAAAAAAGTAAACAAAATGTATACTGTGATTGGCTGTGAGCATTGCCTCTTCTCCATTCGGTGTATTTGATATGAAATACCTTAGAAGGATATACGAATATATGGATATATGTCATTATTGATTTGAAAATAAAATGCTGGGACGAATATTCGGACCCAAAAGAAAAGCGAATGAGGAATGGCGGACACTTCATAACGAAGAACTGCATAATTTATACGGTTTATCAAATATTGTCAGAGTCATCAAATCTAAGAGGCTTGAGAGGATAAGTTATGTAGCCGGAATGAGAAAAAGTAGGAACGTTTTCAAAGTTTTAACTGGAAATCCAATCGGAAAATGTCTATTAGGAAGCCCTAGGCGCAAATGGGAGGACAATATTAAGATGGATCTCGTAGAAATAGGAATACAAAGTAGAAACTGGATCCAGTTGGCTATGGAGGACACAGAGTAAGTTTCTTTTTCGATTTTAATCCACTACTTTATATGCATTATTTCTTTTAGAATGTTGAAGAAAACTGTTTTTTTGAACATATTTTACAGGCTGTTACATATCACAGCATGTACAGTCGAATGAGGCACTCACTTTTTTTTCACCGTAATATACTGGTAATTTTTCATAACTTTCTTACAAGGTTGTCTATATTCTTTATTATAAATTAACGAGAAATGTTACAGTTTCGGAAGTATATCACTTCCTTCTTCCGACTACTACTCCAACTCTGGCAATTTTTCTAGCAGAACACTGAAAATACTCGAAATATTTAAATCAGCTCCAGTAGACACATATTATAAGCAGTGTTGTAATGTTAGAATTTTTGTTAGGTATACGCTCGATTGTTTTCAAAAAATATTACGTATATCGCCGTTCTTTCGTAAATTTAAGGTCAGTATACCCTGAACTGTAAAATATTAGCTGGGTATACGGAGAATAATCTCGTATATGCCCCATTACATCACAGACTATAAATATAGTTTTTTTCTAACTTGAAGAGTATGGAAACAAACCTTGGATTGTTTTCCTGGCAAATTTTAGGCTCAGAGCTATAAATTTGTTTGGGGTGAATGTATAAATCTGGTACTTTTTATTATTTTCGAAATAATTGCTGTTACTTCAACATCAAGTGTTGATATGTAACTTTCACCTCCTTGTAAATGAAGCATATATTTTCCACAAAATTATTCACTAATATCTCTCAGAATTACTCTGATGAAGGATGAGCGGAAGATATTTCTGGACACTTTTTATTGCTCTGTCGAAAAAATATTTATGTGGTGTCACTTCACACATTTTATCTGTCGGAATGAAATGAGCGATTCAAAGAGGCAGCAGATAATCACCAGAGCCAATCACCTGTGCTTTTATTATAACCCAGGGGAATATTCGAAAGTCATCTGTTTTTAATTTCCATTTATTAAAAAAAAAAAAAAAAAAAGATTTTGGCGGCTGTTTACAATCAATCAACGCCGCCATTTCTCTTCCGTTATGGCGGCGAAGAAGGATGGAATATTTTTAGTACTTTTTAAGCCCCTTTCAGTGTCAAACTAAATATTTGTTGGGAGAGAAGCATAACTGTCTTTCCGTATTCTTTCCAGAAGAGAAGTCGTTAGGATGTTATGATAGTCACTCCTTGTCTCAGCGCCGGAAGAAGACAAAAATCCCAACTGCAATCCTTAAAGACCTTGAACCATATATTTTTATAATGTTTATTCTTATGCGTCTCTTTTGCTGTATTTGTTCATGAGGGGATGTTTAGACAAGGGTATCGTGAAGTAAAAGGGAAAAAATAAATAATAAAAACAAAAGAATAAGAGCTCGTTTTCGCGACAGATGATTCACGGGACATGAAGGTCGCTAGCTGAAGATAGCTTGTCTACTGAAGAAGGCAACGAACTCTAAAAAGCGAAAGCAGTGCAGCCTCTTGGGAAGGTCACCCAGGAGACAATTATTGTAGAAGAAGAAGAAGAAGTAATAATGGTAGAAGCAGTTGAACACGACGTTCAAATATTTCTAGTGCTAATGCTACTACAACTCGCTGTGGAACACCACTTCCTAGTAATACCACGATTTACGATGTGTAATTCCATAAAATGGGACCAAGATTTGGCTTCTTCTGCAGGTCTATTACAATAGTAATCGCTATAACGTAGTTTCTGTATTTACGTACATAAGTGGTCATAGGGATTACTAAACGTATTTTACACTATACGTACCGTATTTTAAGCAGAAATTCGTAAGTCATAGGATATTTGAGGTTCATATAATCCAACAAACACGAAACGTTTGTACAGTCATTTTATATTCACAAATAGCGAATTGGTGTCCAAGGACTAGAATTAAAAATCCCTCTACGCAAAATTTGTGATCGCAATGCAGCATAAAATAATTTTTTAAGACATTGTGGTGTTGAGTCTGAAAAAAAAATACGGAGTATATATTACATAAAATTTACGTTATTGACATCATATCACAAATTCACAGATTTCATGTATAATACTAAGGTTTATCGTAAGATGAAACGTAAATTTGTGTTGCATTTACGCAAATTGATATGTAACACTGCCTTGAGGTAAAGTTATAATTAGAGACCGGATGTTAGGCAAAATGCCTATTCTTTAATGTTAAAGATACAATAAAAAATAATGTTTTGAAGATTATATGGGCGATTATAGTTTCAATTTAAGCCAATTTTATTTTGCCTATTTCGCCCTTTCCTGCCTAAATAATTGCTTTAGTGCCTAACGTTGCCTATTCTATGAAATTTTCTTCAAAATAAGACATTGGGGAAAAATTATAATTTAGTATTTCAAGAAATTAATTCTACTCTTCCGAGAAATATAAGTGTGGTTTGTAGTGATAAGATGTAAAACTTTGGACTCCTATGTGTACCGGTAAAGTGCTGTAAAACTTTGGGATGCTGGGTGCACTGATAAGTGTATAAAATTTGAACTGTTACGTGTAGTGATAGTGCTGTATAGAATGTATTTACCAAATATACATGGAATACATGTCAAGCTTCGTTTTTATATATACAGTAACAGCTATGTTTCTATATTCTCTGAACAGTATCTGTGACTTGAATTTATTTTTTAATTTTATTGAGTATTTATCTTCACTATTCCCAGTTACATTTTAGGGCCTATTTTTAAAATTTTAAATGTCTATTTGCCTGCCTATTTTCCAAGATTTTTGTACCTAAACATCCGGTCTCTAGTTATAATAAATTTAATTTTGCATCAACCTTTCTATTTGGATGATGTAGAACTGAATGAGAAGCAAGCGAAAGAGCGGCAAAATAAGAAGTGGGGAGACTATGTTAAGAACGATATAGTGCAGTGTGGTATCACAGTGGATATGACGCAAGATAGAAACAGATGGAGGACAGTGTTCCGATAAGCCGACCCTCAGCCAACTGGGAAAAAAGGCTTAGAAGAAGAAGAAGAGCGATCTTTATATTTGTTTGTAGCTGGATTATTGCTCTTGGAATCTCAATTAATGTTAACTGCTCTTCAATAACAGTTGAGGGTAACATGGGTTCAATTCTCGATGGGAGCACTATTCTGGGAGTTAAAATTCTTTGTAAAAACTGCATAATATTTACAGAAAAACACCATGATTTAGTTAAGGCTATACTCTAAAGGGGAAGAAGTATTCAAGATCAGAACCAGTGTCAAACTTTAAAAATATGCGTTGTTTTTGTTGAGACAAATATTAGATGAATTTACGTCAGTAGGTCCGAGCGGGGGAAAGGTGCTTCTGAGCAGGGGTAAAAGTGGATCTGGAAAGGTAGGAGAACGCTTGACGTCATGCCGTCCCCCGTGCCTATCTTTCCCCATTTTTTTTTTTTTTTTTTTTTTTTTTTGGAAAGCGTTGGACGCCACATGTATTTTCCGGAATTGAGGGACAACATCCCTCCACGTTCCCCCACTTTTACCTCTGCTTCTAAGCAATTACCTTTGGATCTTCTGTTAAAATATCTATGTTTCACATTTTTATATACTGTTGATTTCAATTATGTAAAGCAGAGACCAGTTGGCCTCTCAGACCAGATTACCTACAGAAACCTGCGATGATCAAAATATCGGAACTTGATCGATATATTGAAATATCAAAAATAATGAAATACCGGATGTCGAAAATTTTGAACTATTGCAACACCGAAAAATATCGATCAGTAATATTTTCTATCGTACGTCTCTAGTGAAAGGACTCTGATTCGATCCCAGAACAAGTTAGTTTATGGCGCACAATATCATAATCGCGAAATAAGATGACATTTCTAGTTTCACGCCACACACATATGCCATTCAGGAAAGTCAACGCGTGATTACGAATGTGAATGATTTTGAAATATTCGCTGGAATAACAGAGTGGGAGGAAACGGCAGAACCACAAGAAAACCCACGGACACGATGTTCTTTATCACAAACTCTCATGACCTAAGATCGAACCAAGAATCTTTCGCACCAGAGATGAGCGCTTTGCCATTCAGCCACTATAGTCCCCTAATATAAGGCAACCACAGCAGGCTTTTCAGAGCGTACAATCAGGAACATTTTTTCTGAAATTTTCCAACTGAACGAGAGGAAGTTAAGTACAATTGTTATCGATTTATCCTTTAAATTGTATGGATTTAAAATGGATCTAAGTTTTATAAGAAAAAACAGCACTGATTGTGTGAAATAAAATAACTAATTGTTTAAGAAAAAATAGAGACTTTTTTTTTTCATCTCACTCTCGACTTCCTGACTAAGCCGTGATATAGGGTAGCCTTACTCTAATTTCATGTTCCTACGGTATATCGTTTGCTTTTAGAATTTTTATTTGAAGAATTCTTCCACAACCATCATTCCCTTACATTTATCACCCGTCTTCGTAGCTTAATCGTAGGACGTGAAACTAAACATTAAGTTTTCATTTTAAAATGAAACACCCCATTTTTGGCAGAGAAACTTCTCAAGTGGCAACCTTGCTGAAATATCGTTGTCACTCTTTTGATAACAATCGAACAAGTGTTAATTCGTGTCTCTATCTTTCTTACAGTGGCCTTTCGAGTATTTAGATTAAACGATCGTGTTTTATGAGCAGCTAAACACATGGAACATCTCTTGTTCCTTTTGTTTTGCTTGAAATGTTTACATATCGCAAAGTTTTTCACACTGATCCGCATGTGTAAGTACTGAAGCACATGGATGCCCAGATGGTTTAACACATTCCAGATGCTATAACGTCATGACGACGAAGCCTTTTTTCCAGAGATACTGGAAGATTTTCATTCCAGGAATGCTGAGGTTCGTTAAACCTTATTCAACAGGTTGCTGTAGGTAAACAACAGCTCCAGAACAACGGTTCAGTTTCTTTTCGCAATTTATTTTTAAAGGAATTTTATAATGAATTGTTTTTGAAGAGGAAATTAGTTTATTTTAACTGATTGTTGACTTTCCTCTTTGGAAATGTCTCATTCAGTAAATAAAACAAATAATAAATCTTTAAGTTGTCATTTACAGTACGGTTTATACATCTTTATTATTATTATTATTATTATTATTATTATTATTATTATTATTATTATTATTATTATTATTATTATTATTATTATTATTATTATTATTATTACAAACACAACAATTTCAGTGTGATATATAATTAACCATTGTCAAACCACTGCTGGCTGAATGTCTATCTAACTCAATCCACAACCATTTATTTTGGATAAAACGTTTACACGTTACTCCGTAATACCCGAGGTACTTCTGAATTTCATAATACAAACAACAGCTTAGTTAGTAATTTAATATGGAAATTAACTTCTCTGCACATAATCACAATATAGTTTGTTAATTATTAATGTAAGAAGTTAGTTACAGATTTGTTACGTATGGTACGCTTTTTTAACACAAGACGCATAGTAATCATCAGTGATGCATAATAGTGTACCTAGAAAGAAAGTAATTACAATTGTAAGACTTTTGCTAAACTCACCTCTACTTTTTAAAAAAAAATCATTAAAAACAATGAAGAACATAAAAATGTAGGAAGTAAACCAGGTAGAATTTACAAAATATTATTATATAAACTAACTGTCATCATGATGATAGGTATTCTCCCTTATTGGCAGGTCACTTGCCGCAACTGAGAAGCTTCCATACTCCACGGTCTTCCCCTAACCTCTTCGTCTTCACGTGCTACTTCTCTGTTTTGATATCTTCCATTAATTGCAGGCTCCTTCGTCCTCTCCCTCTCTTTCCTGCCACCATCCACCATACCCTTTAGCACGTCCCTCATGATACAGTTCCTTCTTACCCAAAGTCCCAACCAGTTTCTCTTCCTCTTTTTAATAATATCTAAAACTGTTCTTTTCTCCCTCACCATTTCTAATACTCTGTAGAACGTCCCTCATGATACAGTTCCTTCTTAGCCAATGTCCCAACCAGTTTCTCTTCCTCTTCTTAATAATATCTAAAATTGTTCTTTTCTCCCCCACCATTTCTAATACTCTGTAGAAGTCCCTCATGATGCAGTTCCTTCTTAGCCAATGTCCCAACCAGTTTCTCTTCCTCTTCTTAATAATATCTAAAATTGTTCTTTTCTCCCTCACCATTTCTAATACTCTGTAGAACGTCCCTCATGATACAGTTCCTTCTTATCCAATGTCCCAACCAGTTTCTCTTCCTCTTCTTAATAATATCTAAAATTGTTCTTTTCTCCCTCACCATTTCTAATACTCTGTAGAAGTCCCTCATGATACAGTTCCTTCTTAGCCAATGTCTCAACCAGTTTCTCTTCCTCTTCTTAATAATATCTAAAATTGTTCTTTTCTCCTCCACCATTTCTAATACTCTGTAGAACGTCCCTCATGATATAGTTCCTTCTTACCCAAAGTCCCAACCAGTTTCTCTTCCTCTTTTTAATAATATCTAAAACTGTTCTTTTCTCTCCCATCATTTCTAACACTTTCTAATTCGTTTTCCACTCGACCCAGCTAATTCTCTCCATTCTTCTCCATATCCACATTTCGAAGAGTTTTCAGCCGTTTTTCATGATTTTTCCGTAATGTCCCTGTTTGTGACCCATACAAAACTAGTCCGCGCGAAGCATTTTATGAGTCTTATCCTCAACTCTTTATTCAGGGTTCTACAAAATAGTCTTGTCTTCCTCCTAAAGGTTTCTCCGGTAACATAAACTAATAAATCTTTCTAAAAATTTATTCTTATACGTGTGGACTTTGTGGTGGACAAACACCGTGCTCGTGGGTTTTCTCGGGGTTCTCCCGTTTCCTCCCAGTTTCTTCATTCCAGCATTTCACTCATTTCTCATTATCATCGTCTCCTTTAGCCTAACCGGCATAATCGTGGGACGTTACACTTAAAGATTTCATTTTTTTCTTATAGCCCAGAAAATCGATGCGCAGTTTATGATGTTAAAATTTGACTTTAAAAAAATGATTTTAATATCTCTTTCAGCAGCGAAGATATATGAGGCGTGTACCTATAGCTTAACGTGGGATCCGAACCACATGAGCACCTGCTGGGATGTGAAACCGGGCCTCCCAGACCAAAGGCGCGTACATTAACCGCTTAGCCAGGAAGGAGCTCATAGAAACGATCTTTCTTGAGAGATTTATTACTTCACGTAATAACTTTTAGCAGTTACTATCTTACTTTCTGATTTTTCAATACTTTTTTATTGCCCTTTAAGTTTTTAACTACGGCAACCACCACCAGATGTACTCGTTTTAAGAGTGTTATAGTCTTTTGGAGATTAATTCTATAGCTATACTCAGTTTTCCCCGCCAAAATCATTCCTGTATACTGTTTTCTGTTACATCAAGATGATTTGACATAAAAAATATTCAAGACTGAAAAGTTATAACTAATCACTTAATGGGGATACTAACAAATGATTTTTTTAAAAAAACAGAATCGGTGGCTTAACATTTCATTATTGCCATAGCACTAAGGTCAGCAAGTAATAAATTCCAGTAGGTGTAAATAAAATGAAGATCTTTTTCCTTTACACCAATATATACGAGATGTGACATAATAAAAAACAAGGTGTGTAGCTTGAAAAAAGAGTGAAGTTGGCAACAACTGTTTTGGTGACGTCATGCCACGCACCTCCTCTATCCTTGCGGCCAGTTTCGATCTAATCGATCACGTCAGTTGGGAATACTGCGTCATTGAGTGAACACATGCAACTGCATTCTGCCGGAAAAATGTCTAATGTAAAAACTGAACAGCGAATCAACTTGTGAAACTTAAGAAATCAGCCACGGAAACATTTCAAATGTTAAGAGGTTTATGGAGATGAAACTTTGTCTTGTGCGCATGTGTTTGAATGGCATAAGCGACTTTCAGGGGAAAGGGAAAGCGTGGAAGATGATGAACGTGCTGGGCGCCCAAGGTCAGCGATTACAGACCAAAACATTGCCAAAGTTAGTGTCAACACTAGTACATTGAAGTACTAAAAACACTTCGTGAAAAAATTAGGAAAAAAGGCCACAGTTGTAGAGTGATGGATGGCTGTTGCACCAGGACAATTCACCCGCTCACATGACCCTATCTGTCAATCAGTTTCTAACCAGCAAAATCATTACTGTGATAGGGCATCCTCCTTATTCACCTGATTTGCTTCCATACAACTTTTTTTTTATTTCCTAAAGTTAAATCTTGTTTAAAGGGAACCCATTTTACCTCAGTTGAAGAGATTGAGGCAAAAACTGAGAATCTCCTGAAAGCCTTCCAAAATCTTCGTTCCAGAACTGTTAAAAGTGGCAGCACCGAATGTAGAAGTGTGTGAATCCTGAAGAGGATTACTTTGAAGATAATAATGTCGCGGAGAACCGATTCTATAAGTACAATGACTTACTAGACCAGTCTCGTTTTTTGTGTGTCACGTCTAGTATAGTGTTTTTGTTGTTCTTTGCATGGTAGCTATAATCATGTGAGAGTGGTATGATGCGTAAGAGGGCAATCCTGGATTTCAAACCTGGGACCGGACACCTTGACTAAGATGCTGCAATTATGTAAATAAATCCAGTATTAAACAAAACTAAACCACAATACCCTACCCATATATATAGAAAGAAGTATTTTTATGGATAAAATAAAATGTATTAACTTCAACAAGTTAACATGATAATAAATGTCTCCTAGGTACACACCTTGAGTCAATGTGACGGTTGGTGTTGTCTTTCAGACACTAACTTGGAAATGTCACGATCAAACGAAGTGACTTTTAAGCGAATATGCGTCTCAGCATTAAAATGATGTATATTTCACCATTGTGTGTGCCTTTCTCAGATTGGCTTGCGAACTCTCTTGAGATCGTCTTGCGGATCCCTGGGAGTCCGCGACCCCAGGTTGGGAAAGGTTGTTTTACACTAAACTTTCCTACGAGGAATTTAAAGAGCCATTCTCAAACAAATAAGTAATGTAGGCCTACAAATGTCCTCTCTTGGGAAGACTTATTGGGACCATTGTGAGTAACACGTGGTGCAGAAATGGAATCCAAATTGGTTTTTGGTAAATAAGTACAATTCTATCTGACGAGGCGTAAATGAGAAGAAGATGCCAAGTTCTACAATCCACGGTGTGTGGAAATACATTCTATTTAAAAACCTTCCTTTTTCTGGTTTCGATTCCCAGCACGATCCATCCTTCCACTCGAAGAGACAGAAACCCACAACTTCATCATGAAATTGCAACAACTTCAGTTCGATCCCACACTAGGTCGTTAACGCAAGTCTAGCGAGAAGACAGACTCCAGAGATTGCAAGTCATCTTCAATGCGTTTTCCTTTCTTTTCTCTCTCTCTCTTTTGTATTATTTTCTTTCAGTAGGAAGAGAAAAGAAAGAAGAAATGAATAGGAATTTCGATGACGGTGCATGCACGGAAATTGCTACTTCTACCTTGGTTGCTATTTGGTTTTTCTTTCAATATCGATTGCATTTGCTTAGCCTGATTCTTTGTGTAAAATTCTTGTTAGACATTTCAACTATCTAATAAATATTTTAGTTATGTTTAGAGAAAGATTAGACAGTTTCTAAGAAGTTTGGCTTACCAAAGATCCTTTGTACATTTAGGGGGCCGCGGTGGCTCAGTGGTAGAGCGTTCACCTCTGGTGCTTGGGGTCCCGGGTTGGATCCCAGCCCCCGCCAAGTGAACTTTGTGGTGGACAAACACCGTGTGGGGGGGTTTCTCGGGGTTCTCCCGTTTCCTCCCATTTTCTTCATTCCACCATTTCATTCATTACTCATCATCATCGTCTCCCTTTTAGCCTAACCGGCATAATCGTGGGACGTAAAACTGAAAGATTTCATTTTTACATTTACTCTTTCTGTCTGTAAGGGAGGCAAAAAAATGTCAAATGAAATATTGCCACGATTCTAAGGGAGACGATGATCTAGGTAAATAAATGATGGTAGAATGAGAATGTGGGAGGAAGCGGGAGAACCCCGAGAAAATATACGCACACGGTGTTTGTCCACCACAAACATTTCGCTAGGGATCGAACCTAGGACCCTTCGCACCAGAGGTAAGCACTCTACCAGTGAGTCAGTGTGCGACCCACAAAAATCTCAGGAACTATCTGATGGGTCACTATCAATTTTGGCCAAGAAGTAGGGGGTCAAAAACTAGGAGTAGGGTTCTTTGATAGAGGTGATTCATCTACCAAAAAAAGTAGAGAAAATGAAAAATGAAATGTTCGAGTTTTACGTCCTACGATTATGTCGTGTAGGCTAAAGGACACGGGTGATGTTGAGAATGAATGAAATGGTGGAATGAAGAAAGTGGGAGAAAACGAGAGAACTTCAAGAAAACCCACGCACAAGATATTTGCCTACCACAAAGCCCACGTGGCTCGAACTGGGATCGAACCAAGAACGTCACGCACCAGAGGTCAACGCTCTAGCACTTTACCATACAACACCAAGCTCCTTCAGTAGTGTACGCGTGACACCGCTACTTGTTTTACTGATAATAAATATTGACACATTTCCTATTTACGTCTTTACGGGACGGTTGGTGAAACTTATCCGATCCTCATCAAGATTAATATAGTGGTAGACCTTAATGAGCTTAGTAGTCCTATCAGTGGCGTACACAAGGGAGAAGGTGTGGGAGTTTAACGTGGTCCGGATCCCACTTTAACCTCTAGGTCTACGTCTCAAATAGCCTCGGTGCAGAAAGGAACCTAGTCTCCAGTGATCCAATCAATAAAAAATTAAAGTTTCTACTGTGAACTTGAATGTCTCGAGACAGGTATGGGGCATCTAAAGGACGTCCATGGTTGTCTGTCACGTGTTCGAATCTCTCTCAGGATACAGGAGTTATTTATTGTTCCTTTACTATTTTCTACAATTAATTATTCCTTTCTCGTTATTCTCCATTAAGAATTAGATTTCTGGGCTTTCGGCATCTAGATTTCTGGGCATATTAGCCCGTTATGTATAATGGGTGATGACCCTCGGCTATCACACTAACCGAGGAAACGAAAAGAAGAATCGGCCTGGGACATAGACATATATGTTAGGTACCACCCTCGGATTTGCTGGTGTGATTGAGGAAAACCCAGGAAAAAAGGTTTTACACTTTTTCGACTGAGTGTCCCCACCGGGAATCGAACCCGGGACCGCTCGCAACAAAGACGAGAGCGTTAGCTACTATGCTACGTGGAGCCCCTAATCTCCTTTAGGTTAAGGGTATAATTGCAGTATGCAAAATTCAAACAAATAAACTTCCCTGATATCGTTCTTATTTATTAACCCTAAACTTATCTTTACGCTGTTATTTTGTTATTATTATGTTTTCCTTTCACTGCAAAATTAATTTAATTTTATATTTAAAAACAAGAATTCCGGACGGTTTTCATTGCCCTCAATGTGTACAAGTATAATTTTAAAACTAAGAATTTAATTTTCTACTGAAAATACTAATTCATGCTCTTGAGATACGTATGAAAGCAAGCTTCAAGTTGATAACAAGAAAACTTGTTAAGTGATTGATGATCCTGAATTTCAAGGTTGAACTATAAATAAAATGCCCTCACAGCCACGTGGGTCATAATTTTTATTCAGTGACAATGCGGGCGTCTTTTAGCAAGGTAATTATGCTAATACATATAGAAAGCATTTTTTTTTTTTTTTTTTTTTTTAGATTCAAAGATTTATTAACTTTATCTATCAACTGTTACCTGATCAGCGTGATATTCTTTACTCTTCTTCATCTTTCTTTCTACAAAGAAAATTCACAAATAAACAGATAATCTTAAAAAATCAATCCACACTTAGATGCAACGTCGAGATCTCCCAAAGTACTATCAACTTTGAATTGAAGTATTCGAAGCAACGGTGTAGCAACTGCACACCTGGCAGTTGATAATATTTTCAAAGACTAATGTCTGTTATTACTACTAATTACGTACTAAAGCGTACAGCGTGAATTAGGCTTTAAAACTTAAATGGATCATTAAGCGTATTTAACAGCTGTGGAATGAAATAGTCGGTAACAATAATAAACGTGAGTAGGTAAGGTAAAAATATAGCAAGTACTGTTTTAAATTAGAGAGATGATAAGTATTTTATGGTGAACTTGTTTCTGAAGCTTGCGGTTGGGGTTCCTGAAAATGCATTCTTCATGTGCAGTATGTTTCATTTCGTATGAATTGTTTATTTATTTATTTATTTATTTATTTATTTTAGCAAACCTCCGCATAGGGGCCTACAGGGTGTTTCACAATTTCTGTTAGAACATTTAGGAGGTGTTTCTACCCACAAAAACAAATGAAAAAGCTTGTGTGGAGGAAAGTTATGGAGTTCGTAAAGTGTGAACGAATTAGCTTTTGATATCATACTGAATGCAATATCATATCATCATCATAGGTATTCTGCCATTATTGGCATAATTTGCTGCAACTGAGAAGCTTCCATGCTCCACCTTCTTCCGCTATCACGTACGACTTTTCTGTTTTGATATCGCCCATTAATTGTAGTCTCCTTCGCCTCCAGGGACGTACACAGGGGTGGGTCCTGGGGGTCCGGACCCCCCAATTTCGATTTTGGTGTAAATTTAGCCTAATTTTAGGGTCAATTTTAGGAATTTTAATACAAAATATCCTCATATTGAGGTTTGGACCCCTTCTGAAATAAATTCCTGCGTACGCTACTGTTCGCCTCTCCTTCTCTTTCCTGCCACCATCCCTCTAAAACGTCCCTCATAATACAGTCCTTTCTTAGTCAATGCCCCAACCAGTTTCTCTTCCTCTTCTTAATAATATCCAAAATTCTTCTTTTCTTCTCCACCATTTCTAATATCATCTCATTCCTTTTCCGTTCGGCCCATCTATGGTGTCGAAAATTTGGAGGAATATACATTTAAACTAAATAATATTGAAAACGTTAAGAAGACTGCGAGAGAATTTCCTGTATCGATATATCATTGCTGAGGAGAGTATTCGACATCCTCTATTTTCTATGGATAAGTTCCACAATGTCTGCAGAACTTTACATTTGGCATCAATATAACTTAGTATGATCTTTATTTCAGTAAAGTCAACACTTTGTGCTATATTATCTGTAAACCCATTTTTCTACATATTGCTAAGTCCATAATTTAGAAAGATGTGGGAGGATGTTTTGGTGCATAGAATTTCCTTCCAACATTGTAACTAATTGTGAAATACCAATGTATATTGTAATATTGTGTAGGTAGAGTCAATAACGTACACCGTCTTAGCCCTTCACGTTTTATTATAAAAATATCACTTTTAATTATCATATAAGTTCTTAATAAAATCTTTCTCTAAGTCTAATCACTTTAAATAAATGTTTTCAGTTTGGATAAGAAGGGCTCCCTAAGGCATATAATGCCTCGGGTTCACAGGAAGCTGACCTATCCCAAAGCGGCTTCAGAGGGATTGGTGACTCCATAGCCCATAGCGGCCCCGGGAGTACGTATTGTAAATGGATGACCAGTACAAAGCACTGATGACTTCTTAAACGTCCTCTTTTATAGCGGTCCTTTGGAGGAGGAACCTGTGGAGGGGTTGTCGGATTTCTTCGTGGTCCTCCGTGTCCTCTTCGACTGTTCTTCAAAGTATAGTTTTCTTCTGTCGTCTGCCCTATTTGTTTATAAATCGTGAAAACACGTGTTTATAGTAAAACCATACGGCTTATAGTACGCGTGGGTGTACGAATCACTGCAATATACACATCCTGCGTTCAATTGTTATTGGGGATACTTCGCTCGGATAAACCTGGGCACTGTTTCTGATCCGATTTGAAACAATAGATCCCGTCAAATAATAGTTTCGGTCTTAAAAATTGATGTTAAACTTCGATCAATCCAATCATCATAAATTCACGTTTTCTAACATATAAGTTTAAGTACATTCTACAAAACTTTGGATAAGTAATTATACGAGCAAGATTAACATTAATACCTCTCTTCAAATAGTAAGAGGGGCCGCCTGGTTCGATGCCAACTCGCGCGAAGTGAACTTTGTGGTGGACAAACACCGCGTGCGTGGGTTTTCTCGGGGTTCTCCCGTTTCATCCCACTTTCTTCATTTCATCATTTCATTCGTTTCTCGTCATCACCGTCTCCTTTAGCCTAGCTGGCATAACCATGCGACGTAAAATGTGATTTCATTTCATTTTTTCAAATAGTAAGAGTAGTCCCAATCTTTCCCAAGTATTTAAGATATTGATGAAAAGTTGAAAAGCAGTGATTTTTCTCTCTGAATGAGATGTGAATCAAAGAAGATTTATTTATTTTAATAAAATGATTTTAAACACAAATGTCTCTTTTTTCTTTTCTTTTCTTTTTTCTTTTTAGTATATGAGTAGCGTTATCTAAATCAAGTTTTTTTTTTTTTGTCTAATCAAACCGAATCGTCATTTTTTAGAACCAAAGTGTGGATAAACAAAAAGATAACTTTCGTTACGTCTTCGTTTGTTTGTTTGTTAAACTTTACCGCCCTTTTCAGTTTTGAGGCTATATGAGACGTGGACCTACACTTAAAGGTGGAATCTAAACAATCGTCCCCATGTTGTGGTTTCCAAGAGGGGGAAGAAAAAGCGACATTTCAAATTTTGTTGTAACTATTCTAAAAACTCTATTGGGTTTTCGATATTCCGAAGTACAATTTCCTCTAGGGGGGAAAGCGCCCCACCTTGCCTCTCCTTTTGGGCGCCCTTGATTGTGTGCGTTCAATATGTTCTTCCATCGGGAGTTAATCCCGGATACCCTAGCTACTACACCAGCGGGAAGAACGATTACACCTTCACTTTATCCATCAGTGTGTGTGTGTAGACATCAGAAGATTCAAGGGCTATTTAAAATGAAATGAAACCTTTGAGTTTAACGTCTCATGATTATGCTCTTTAGGCTAAGGGAGACGATGATTAAAGCAAGTGAATAATGATGGAATGAGAAAGTGGGAGGAAACGGGAGTACCCTGAGAAAACCCACGGGCACGATGTTGTCCACCACAAACTTACTTAGCCGGAGATCGAACCACGGACCCCACTCAACAGAGGTAAGAGATACCATCGAGCCACCATGCCCTCCTCGAAAGTGATCTTTGAGTGAGTATCCTTGGTATTATAGAGATATACCCAGCAGATCTACCGAAGCAGCTCCGAAGGTAAAATATGAAAAACAGTTTATCCTATTGACTCCCTACTTTCACCTATCATCAATCATGATCAAAAAGTGTTGCTTTATAACGTGTTAGACCACGCATCATTCCTTTTGTGTACAGTTTATGCAGTTAGTTGCATGCTTAAAATATCAAATGCATTCCAGGATATTCTCGAATAATGTGCAATGAGACGTCAGACTGCATCTGTTCAATGTAAAGTGTCGCATTACTTTCCCACCCTACGTTTCATTTTTCAACTTACAACGAAACAGCTTTCATAAAGGCTAAAAGAAAAAAAAATACTTAAATGTGGGCGTAGCAAATTCAGTGTATCCACTGACTTTTGATGTGAAATGCAAGGTAATGATTGTATTTGATATATTAAGATATTTTATTGTATGATAGACGTTTAAGGAGCTTAGTAGCGTTTCTATGACAAGAGGCGCATAGAGTAAAAAGTTTAGAACCTATCTGCTGAATCAACTAAAAGTGGAATTTGAAGAGTTTTAAACGGAATACATGGTAAAAATATTCAGAATCTATGTACGAGGAAGATTCAGAAAGTAATACATCCAAGGTGATACCTTTATTCGTGTTTGACAGATAATGGAAAGCTTGCAATGTCACCTACAAATGGTGGCATCATTTTTCAACATATTCCCCATTACAGGCAACACACTTGCGCCAATGCGAAACAAGGTTTTCCATGCCGTCGCCGATTTCTCTGTAAATTTGGAGGGGGGGGGGCATTCAGATACAGAAGGTATATATATGAAGATGTTAAGAGAAATTGCACTCAAATTATGCCAAATATTGTATACTCATAACTACAATAGGTGGGCCCACATGAGCTTTGGGGGGGGCCTCGGCCCCCCAGGATCGGCGCCCTTGCCCTCGGTTAAGAATTGTGGTGTCTGCTGGCGACACCATTACTGAAAGGTTCCTTCCACATCTGCGACACAACTGTAGCGTTGGCCCTGGAGTTAATCCTTAAGTTTTGTGGAAGAGCCAAAGGTCGCAGGGCGCAAGATCCGGACTATAGGCAGGATGAAGCAGAATGTCAACAACACTTTGCCAACAGATGGGACAACTTTGAATTTCCATGGCTGACGCTTCGTTTCCGACTCGTAATGATGCATCCACGACTCGATGAGTGTTCCTGGGCGCACAACCTTCCACAGCCAGAAATTCAATGACAGCCCGCTGTTTCAACCTCACGTCACCACTGAATGCTATAGATTGCTCTATTACTCTGGAACGAGAAGAGATAGGAAGGTGAAACAAATGACATTTTATAACTTAAACATCGGTGTATTAAGGGTCTTCACTACAGCAAAATTAAACTACCGCTAATTTTAGAGTTTTTCTGTAATATCTTCAAAACAAGTAAAAATATTCGAAAAGCAGAAACGTATAGTGAACTAGACAATACGATTTTGCATGTGATACCTCTAGCACAATTCACCTATCTGCTTTTGGTATGCCGCTATTTACAGAACCCGCAAAAAATGCTAAATGTATCTACAGTTGCAAATTAAAAGCAGATAGATGAGTTATGATAACGGTATCACATGGAAAATTGTATTGTCTAGTTCACTACGTTTCTGCTTTCCGAATATTTTTTACTTGTTTTGAAGATATTACAGAACAACTCTAAAATTGGCGGTAGTTTAATTTCGCTGTAGTGAAGACCCTTAATGATAAACAGTTCAGAATGTTTGCAGTACTATTGGTTAAGTAGTGGGCTTGGAAGCGTTACTTTCTGAATTACCCTCCAATTAAGTTAATGAGGGTTACTGCGCGAGCTTACGGAAACAGCAAGTGAACTAAAAAAAAAATATTGTGAACGTGTTGTTTGTTTGTTCGTCGAAGTATAGCGTCCCATTTCAGCATTAATGCTACATGTAAAACATGAGCCTACTCTTAAGTTGGAATCCGAGCTTCATAATGTGTTCAATACTCTCCAATCGGGAATTGAATTCAGACATGTGCCAAAGGATCACGCACTAGCCACTAGACCAGTGACAAAGGATATGAACATATTGTTTAGTGGGAGTTGCAACGCATTTTTGAGAGCGTGTCGGTGATTTAAGAAGTGGTATGAGGTAACAAATGTTTGAACTCGGTGTAAACTAAAAGCAATGTAAAGTCTAGCTGGCTGAAGAATAGTTTCTGAAAGTCAACAGCTTGACCGAAGACTGTGTTCTTTGGTTATTGATTGTGTGTTCGTGAAAGAAGCACAGTCATTGAACGAACTGTTATTTTACATAAATGTTCCACTCGTTAGCCGCTAAAAGGGAAGTGGTTACGCATATTGTGTCCGCTTTTGTTCTTTATGGTTTTCAATTGCACGGAACAACATCCATTTGAATGGAAGAAACACATAATTGAAAAAAAAAATTAAAACAATAAGTGACCAATTTCATTGTGATTCTATGTTCCCTAAGTATCCTCAAATTATCATACAATGCACTTCAATTTGCGATTTGATTGCATTTGATTAACTGCAATGCATTATATTTCATTATCACTTAGTCCTGGATAACACACTTAATTAACATTAGACCAATTAGATTGAAGCTATTATAATTCGCATTTGTGGCCCCGCGTAGCGTGGTCGCTAACGCTCTCATCTTTGGTGCGAGAGGTCCCGGGTTCGATTCCCGGTGGAGACGCTTGGTCGAAAAAGTGTAAAGCTTTTTCAGACCAGTCATCCTGAATGAGATTTTCCTGGGTTTTCCTTATTCACACCAGGCAAATGCAGGGGTGGTACCTGACATATAGGTCCATGCCGCTTCCTTCCTTTGGCTCCGTGTAACGTAGTCGCTAACGCGGTCGTCTTCGGTGCGAGCGGTCCCGAACTCGATTCCCGGTGGAGACAGTCGAAAAAGTGTAACACCTTGTTCAAGCCAGCTATCCTGAGTAAGGTTTCCCTGGGGTTTCCTCATTCACACCAGGCAAATGCCGGATGGTACCTTCCTTCCCCAATTCTTTCTCTTTCGCTTCCTCGAGGACTGTTTATATGGAACCCGCAGGAACTCTTTTTGCAGAATCCTTGGGTTCCGCGGAACACACTTTGGGAAACGCTGGTGCAAACTGTAGGTTGCATTGTCGTACAACATTTATTAGCCGCCATTTCCTATGTTTACAGCTTTCCTTGTTTCTTTTGTGATTTCGTTTCATGCACATTGATTTGCGGGGTACGGACCACCGGACTCCCCTTAAATACGTGCCTCACCAGAACAGAAGATACATGTTACCTGAGAAGCCTATAAACAACATTTTATTCCAGAGTGTCTAAGTACACACAAATATACTCTTAACGAATGATCATTTGCCTTCAGTCACGCCGAGACATTCTCCGCAGCGTTGATAGGGTGAACTTCGTAAAGTATGTGATAACGAGTGCTGGTAATTTGCTGTTTGGCATGTCCCCCAATAACAAATCGCAAACCCTGGTCAATCCATTTGTTGGAAATATTCTCTGACAGCAAGACAATAATGTGTTGGTGTTCCATCTTGCTCGGTTTCTCAGATTTCTATAAATGTTTCTTAGTTTTGCACTGCGATAGATTGCATTTTTTTCTACGTGGAAAATGTAGAAAAATCGCTCACGTGCAGTACGTCGTTTCATGTCATCACATAATGCATTTAACAAACGATAGTTTAAATGGCTTCAAAACTGTGTCAGACACGTTCGTAATGTTGTGCATACCTCCATTCCTGGTTTGCATTCGACCTGGGATTTTGGGTGACAGCACAAGTTTCTTCTGTTGTTGATGACCGTCCTGAGCGGGCTCTGTCTTCCATGCAACTTGTTTCAGAAAGCTTCTTTCATCTCAACAGTGATGCTTTTAAATTTTTCCCCAGGGGAACTTTCAATAGACAAGGAGTGTAAGGCTATGGCTAAATGAGGATGCGTTACCACCGAAGCTAACGCGACCTACGTGGCTACTCGATAATTTTACTTTCGCCAGAGTTATGAATCACACTGTGAGCTTGTCAAAGTTTCCAGACCTTACTGTCATACCCTTTATTCTCATTCAAGCAAATCACGAGAAATAACCCTATTGTGTTACATAGATCTTTCTGATTGGCTAATTTTTCGGAATTTCCTTGTATTTTTGTGAATTTTCTTTTGTTATACACGCAGATACTTTATAATAGCAGAGTTCCAATACTCTACACAAAGCATCTTCCAAGCAGTTATTTCTTGCTAAAAATCTCCTTGCCTGGCAACACGTCTTTTTCTGTTTCCCCTTTCTTTAGACATCTTTTACTGATTCCGAAACAGCAGGTCGTCTGTTGTTCGGAAATGCACCAAATATGCTCGAGGCGATGTATTCTGCGCGGTTTTATTGCTTTCGCATGTACAACTCATTGTGATTAGCCATCTACATTTAAATACACGGTCAACGTATTCCAAGCATACGTATCAGCCATAAAAACGCGTTGCAAACGGATTGACAGCTGTTCACTAAGTAGTACTGGGAAAATACTGACATGGTAATCGCCTTGGGGGGGGAGGTAATTTCGTACCTTCAGGAAGATTTCCGTCCAGATCACCTCCTGTAATCAACAATGCATCTCAATGTCGTTTGTTTGGATGGGAGTCTGATTAGACCTGGCGAAATCTATCGCTAATGAGCCCAGGTGTTCAGTACAATCCGTTTCTTCACGGTGACTTATCGGCCATGGATCCCAGTCTGTAATGAAATAACAAAATACGTTAAATACAAGCAATGCAATACAACAATGAGAGCTGCTTGCAATGAAACATACAAGAGCTACATCACTAAATTCCAAAAAAAAAAAAAAAAAAAAAAGTGTACATGTGAGCACCTATATGTTACATACTGTATGTAGGAATAATGGGAATTCCGGCTTATCCTTTAGCATTAGAAAATGATATTAACTCTAAATTTGATGAGTAAACAAGATGTACACTTAAAATTTACTTTTAGGCTTGTGGGCGTGGCAGAAACCGCTCTTGTAGATTATAATTTAATTTGAGCCGTTATTCATACGTATTTTGAGCATGTTGCTATAAGAAGAGAGGCTAATTTCCATACAAACTAACCTGGTAAAAAGTTCACTGTAGACCATAGGGATCAATAACCAAAGAAACATAATTGCTATTCTTCAATACTGAGGTTTGAAGCAAAAAAAGTTGTTCCCATCCAGGACAACAACGACCTCCGGGTATCGAACTGCGGCTATTCCAGTTGCGATGCGGAAGAACTGAAATCAGATGGCTTAGAAGAAGCAACCAATGACTTATTGCACAATTGCCATAATTAAAATGCATTACAGGTTGTTTGACGTCAAAGATAAAATCTTGGTTACATGCACTGTTATTGGATTTACTTTACTTTTGATTTATGCAAGCACTGCTTCAATTCTCTTAAGATGCGTTCTATTATAAAGATCTGGTTCTTCTCGCTTATGGTAACCTAAGTTGTGCTTTCTTAAATCTAGTTTTTACGTACCTTTAAACATGATATATCGACCTACAAGTTTATTCGTAAAATAGAAGAGTATTGTAGTTTTGTTTTGCTGTTACTGAGATAGGAATGCGATCATGACTTAAAATTTATCTTTTGGTGTATCTAAAATCATCCATGAATATTTGAAAAAAAAAAAAAAAAAAAAAAGAGTTTAAGTTAGCATCTCAAAAATCCAGCATCAATATTTCATGCCATTTCCTCATCTGCATTTTTTAAAAAAAAGAACTTTGTTGCATTTATTTATATTTAAGGGCTTACTGCGAATAGTCGGTTATAAGTGTTATATTTACTATTTATATTGTGTCTATGGAAACATAGCCTTTGTTGGAAGATTACCAGGTCCATTGAAAGATCAGTTATCTTTTATTATTATTATTATTATTATTATTATTATTATTATTATTATTATTATTATTATTATTATTATTATTATTATTATTATTATTATTATTAATCAATTGTGGCCTCCCTTTCCTTCCATCAGAATACAATTTCTTCTCAATTAAAACTCCAACCAGTTTCTTTACCTCTTTTTAATTTTGATCCAGTATTGCTCTTTGCTCTCTTAATATACTACCAGCTAATTTCTTCATTCTTCTCGATACTCATATTTCGAAAACCTCCATAATTCCTTCATATCTTTTTCGTAGTGCCAATGATTCTACCCCATAGAGCACAATATTCCGCACGAAACATTTTATGATTTTTTTCTTCTCTTTATGTAAAGACCCACAGAATACAGTGGTTCTTCTTTTCACTTTCCTATGGTTTGCTTTAAGTTTGCACTTCATGTCTTTACTAATAATTATTAATACTCAGGTATCGGAAACTACCTGTTGTAGTTCCTCCCCACTTACTTCTTATTTGATACTGACAATTTCATTTAAATTACCATTACTTTCCTCTTTTTCAACATTTATTTTGATTTCATATGTTTTAATGATAAGAAGAAATTGCCGGTGATTAAGTGGGCAGAATCGGGACAAATTCGTGAAGACCCAAGAAGAGGTAGAGGATATCATCCACATCAATGTCACATTGGCTAGGATCAAACCATGGACTCTTTTTACATCAGATATGAGCACGTAATCCGATGACAATATTTACACACAGTTTTCTCTTTAGGTTAACGGTTTGCTATAAAATTATTTAGTTAATAATCGGAAGCCTGCTGTTTATACAACCCCAAAAGCACGAAAGTTTGGCTGGTTGCAGTCGACTAGGCGTTAAATTTGAGTACTTTCGTGTTGTCTTTCAGAATTAAATTTTAAAAATATAAAATAGACTAGCAAGTAAAATTATTACAACGCTTAAAAAGTCTTAAAACAAGGCTTCTATAAAACGCACTAAAAAGACTATGGTGTGACATGTCAAATGAAGACTTGGCACGGCCTGGCCGTCCTTCGAAAGGAAGAAATGAAATCTTGGGACGTGGTGAATTCCGAGTTTTCCACTCTCTTGTTGCTTATTTTGATTCAAAACCATATCCATAGCACAGGACTCATCCTCAGTCACAATTCGTTTGAGAAAACTTTGCTCATTGAGAAGTTCAGTCTTCAAGTTGCGACAAAACAATCACTCGAATGTTTCTCTGTTCCTCTGATGGCAAGCGAGATAGGAACTTCGCGAAGCCCATCTCATCTTCAAATAGTCAGTTAAAATGTTCTGGGAGATATCCCAGGACAACCCCACTTCTTCATAAATTTGCTCAAAGGTATTCGTCATCTTTGAAGCGGAAAAATCACTCGTACAGTTGTATCTTCCCAAAGCAGCATCATTAAAAGCTTGGCGAAGCATAATAACGGTCTCAGTTGCAGCTTTATCCCAGTTTCAGTTTTACTTTTCATTTTATTCCCCCTCCCCCAAAAAATATTCTTTTTAATTGCATTTTATGAAAGCGTTGTTTTTCAGTTTTTTTTCTTTTTACGCTTATTACTTTAACCTCCAAATCAATTGCATACTAAATTAAAATATGCGTTCGGTGCTTTCACCAATGCTAAAGAAAACTCACTACAATTAAGTGGGACTTGATCCCACTGATTTTAATGAGAGCCATGCGAGTGCAGGTTCCCACTTAGTCGAGCTCGGGCTTGTTTGTCTCAATGATTCCGTACTCGTTAATATCTTCAAAAATCTTTATATTTTGCATTGTTGTGTGAATATGTAGTCAGTGGCGGATCTAGAAGGTAAAAACAGGGGGGAAGCTAGAACCAAGAATATGTTAGATATATCATGAGTTTGCTATAAACTTTCAAAACTATACAAATAATAGCTTAAACTATTTTTGTCACTTAAAAAACTGGGGGTCCTAGGCCCATCGGCCCGGGGCTAGATCCGCCATTGTCTCTACGTCTCCAGACAAATCTATAGATCTGGTAGCTCTGTTGTCGATGTCAGATTACCTGAGTTTTATGGGAATGTTGCTAATTTCAAGTTGCCAAGAATCAGAGTTAGAATATCAAAATCGTTTTATAATTTATCTATTTTAAGCATATACTAGTCAATGCTTCCACATGCCTCCTGTTGGAAATACTTTTCCTCACCTTCCATATGTGTAGAATTCTTCTGAATCCAAAGCCACACCTTTTTCTTCTCACATCTTTCCTTCTCTTCTACGACAAATATCAAAAATAATGAAAATACGTATTTAATTATTTTAAATGAAAAGTTTAAATACCAAATTGCATCTCTCTAATCTTAAGGGACTCCGAGAAGTGGATATCTTATTATAATAATTTTCACCCTCACCCCTCTTTCTTGCCATCTCTATTTTCTTTTCTAGGTCAAATTTTAAAAAAACTCTGAAACACGCTTATTAATGTCAAATAAAAACTTCAAATACCAAATTTCATATGTCTAATATTGAATGATTCCTAGATATGTCCATTTTATTTTAATAATTGTAAACACAGTTGATTTTCCTCCCTTTTCGATCAAATATCAAAAGCGCTCAAACAAATCTATTATTAAAATCCATATTCCAAATTTCATGTCTCTAGACTTCAGAGATTCCGACATATTGACATAGTAATATAATAATTGCTATCCCTTCCCCCCCTTACCTGTCGGATTTCTAAAAAACCTTCCTTAGTGTTGCCTTACATCACAAACCTTATGCACTGTAAAAATATGAAGTTTCTACGTAAGCGGTTTTGCCTGGGCGTTGATCATAAGTTATTCACTCAGGACGTCTTCTTTTATATGATATTAGAGATCATACGAAAATATTTAAACACTGTATTCTTCTTGTAATTCCTGAGGGGCCGCGGTGGCTCAGTGGTAGAGCGTTCCGGGTTCGATCCCAGCCCCCGCCAAGTGAACTTTGTGCTGGGCAAACACCGTGTGCGTGGGTTTCCTCGGGGTTCTCCCGTTTCCTCCCACTTTCTTCATTCCAGCATTTCATTCATTTCTCATCATCAGCGTCTCCTTTGGCCTCAC
This sequence comes from Thermobia domestica, assembly GCF_964235325.1. Taxonomy (NCBI): domain Eukaryota; kingdom Metazoa; phylum Arthropoda; class Insecta; order Zygentoma; family Lepismatidae; genus Thermobia; species Thermobia domestica. The sequence continues at coordinate 350,715,693 of NC_137456.1, read as the reverse complement.
CGGCATAACCGTGGGACGTAAAACTCAAAGATTTCATTTCATTTTCATTTTTGTAATTCCTGATGTAGCAACAGATTTAAGAAATTACAAAAAATAAAAATTCTATTCACCGGAACCCAGGGTGTGCACTTGGTGTATTTTGTTACACAGAATCCAAATTTCGAAAACCTCACGACGAATCTTTTATGGGCGAAAAAATGTTCTCCCTATCCAAAATTGTTAAAAATTTTGGCCCATACAAAAATTGACGTGGTCAATCGTCCTGGGGTTTTTGAAAGTTGAATTCAGTGTAACGAAATACGTACATCGAATCCAGCCCCTGTACAGAACTTTTTGTTTTTTTGTATGACTGTGTTATGTGTACCCTCCCTATCCAAAATCGTGCAAGTTTTCCACACCCCCCCAAAAAAAAAGACACGGTGGATCGCCCTGGGGTTTCGAAATTTGGATTCTGAGTAAAGAAATACATCAAATTCATACCCTGGGGTCCGAAAAAAAAAGAAATCTTTGAGTTTTACGTCCCATTGTTATGTCGGTTAGGCTAAAGGAGACGGTGATGAAGAGTAATGGTGGAATGAAGAAAGTGGGAGGAAACGGGAGAACCCCGAGAAAACCCACGCACACGATGTTTGTCCACCACAAAGTTCACTTGACGGGGGAATGGGATCGAACCTGGGACCCCAAGCACCATTGGTGAACGCTTTACCACTGAGCCAATCCTGGAGTTCGGTGCATAGAACGCTTATTTTTTGTGTGGCTGTGTTATCTATCTTCAATTCTATCAAGGTTTTAATATTTAGCGTACGATCTAGTATTTGGACTATTTTATACTCGTACAAAGAATAAAATTAGCATTTGACAACCCTAAGGTGTGCTATGCTCTAACTCATATTATATATAGGGGTAAAAATCTTGTTCCTGGTCGCGTTCAGAAGATTTCGTTGAGAACTTGCGAACGGGGCGTTCACCCAACCCATGAAGCATTCAACACTTGGAGGGCTCTAATGAACAGGTCTTGGAAACAAACAATCAGAGTGTCTTTCATAATTGGCTTCTTTGTTCAACGACTATCTGTTATTGTTCACGCATTGTCAGTCTGTTACGAGGATTACAGAAGTAATTGTTGCTTCGAGAAAGACAGGAACATACAACACAATACTAATGAAGTAGCTTAAAAACAGTTGGTGAGGGAACGTCCATTCTACTCGTATCAATAGTTATAGTTATTTACGAATAGTTATTTCGTTACTTCTTATTAGAAACATTTAGTACTATTTGAAAATTCCACATTAAAATGGGAGCAAGATGCTAGAACGGTAGATATCTCTCCTCAGTATTTAGGAATCACATTGTAGAATTCTGGTGGACTATATTACTGTTAAAATTCTACAATGTTAGGCTTAAAATGGAGAAAGAAAGTCGAAACTTGACTCAAATTCGTATCGACAGACTCTGTTGAGGGAAACAAATCGGTGTGAGTGAGCGTAAATGCTCTTGCACAGTTTCCGAGGAAATAAACTCTTTTTTTTTTTTTTTTAAGTTTTTATAAAAGTGATTCGTGCTTTGCAATAATCACTGCATCTATTAAGATAAAACACGTCCTAAGGACTAGGACTACCCTCATTTGATTTCATTTGTACGGAGAAAAAACGTAGATTACATGCGTAAATCCTGTAGTACGACTATATGTAACATCGTGCGGATATTTTATAATCCTTTCCGTATAAGTGTTCTATCTATGTACTTTCCGTATGAAAGGAAGAACTGTATATAGGCGGTAAGTATATCACATACAGATGGATGTATGTAACATATAACTGACGTATATAACATATGCATATGTATGTAATATTCGAAAGACTGTTACATGTCAGACATCATTCAGCGGCATTATGTAACATCTAAGCGGGAAGAATGCAATACTTACGTAGCATATGGATAGCATATATACCGTACAGATTTCCGTAGTAAACATATAGATGCCGTATATTTGTACAACATACCGCTGTCCAGATAACGGATTTTTCTGAGTGTGATTTTCAGCTCCTTTCCAGCAGCGAGACTATATGAGACGTTGACCTACAGCTTAATGTGGGATCCAAACCACATAAGCTCCTACCGGAAATCGAACCCGGGTCTCCCATGCCAAACGAGCCTCTCCTCAAAATCTGTCATTATCACACAAGCAAGACCACAGTGCATGTTTGATTAATGAGTCATAACTCAAAATTCTGATAATTAAAAAAAAAATAAGTTGTTAAAGATGTTAGTTTTTAGTTTCCTAGCTGACAGCTAGCTATGGAACTATGATCGTCTTCGATCGAGAATTCTAACCAATAAATAAATAAATGACGGTTTATGTTTAACCAGTATCTCATCAAAGCAATATTGCATTATGTTAAACAAAGAGGATTTTTACTCATTAAATTTATCGAAATAGGAATTAGGATTTAGATTTCTGGGCTTTCAGCGTCTGTGGCTATATTAGCCCGTCAAGTATGACGGATGGATCCCTCGGCGATTACACTATCCGAGAAAACGGAAGCAAGCGAGCGGCCTGGGACGTATGTGTTAGGTACCATCCCGGCATTTGCCTGGATGACACTCAGGATGCCTGAAAAAGATTTTACTTTTTCGACCGTGTCTTCATCAGGAATCAAACCCGGGACCACTTGCACCAACGACGAGAGCATTAGCGACTACGCTGATTTAACGAAATAGTATATATATATATATATATATATATATATATATATATATATATATATATATATATATATATATATATATATATATATATATATATATATATGTGTGTGTGTGTGTGTGTGTGTGTGTGTGTGTATTTTCTGTTGATAGTTACGGGTGTGGTTGCAAAAAAGTGGGTACAACTGCCTCATTTCCCTCTAATGGCCGCCACTGTCTTTGATTACGATTGACAAAGAATACCATTTGTAAAATTTTGTGAAACAAAAGTCAAAACAATATATTTTAGTTCGTACGTCTTTTGAACCAAATATCAGTGTTGGAGTGTTTAAGCCAGTTGCTATGGTAATTTAGCACGAATGTTTTGGAAACCAGGTTATTGTTTGCAATCGTAGTATCTGCTTTAACGGGCTGTAAAAGTAAAGTAAAGAAAATTGCACTAACAGTTTTAAAAAAAGGAAAAAAAAGTTTGGGTGATAAATACATGACAAATGTTCCTCCAACATAAACACCACCAAATAATAAAATCCACAAACAATGCTTTTTCTTTTTCTGTAGCAGAACGCAACTTTATATGCGCTATTCTGTGCATATTGGCAGCTGTTCCCGCTTGCATTGGTGCATGCTATACGTCAAGAACATTTCGTCGTGTTTGTCAACAGGAGGGTGTAGTTGTGCAGCCGGCTAACAGATGGTGCATGTGATTGTGGAAAAGCAAATGACAGACTTCCATTTGCACGCCCTCGCCTAAAACAAATGAATTGAGCCCAGTTTTTTTACCTCAAAGATGAGAAGAAAAAAGTTGCACTCATCAACAGCTCAGTGATGATAATTTTATTTACATATCTATGAATGACGTCACTACTGGAAAAGTGGTAAGGTAACAATACTTCAATTTTGTTTTAATGTTACATCGTGTTTCGCCGAATCTTGGTTCGAATCACACTGAAAGCACAGGTTAAATTCAAATTTCAATGTTTTTCGTGTGTCAAGAAATAAAATCCAGTTGAATTATTATTTGAAGCGAAGCTCTGTTTTATGTTATTTACGTTATAAGCAGCGGCGCAAATCTGTCTTCAATATCGGGGGGGGGGGGAAATAAGATAGTTTGTTTTTTTTGTTAAGCGATGCTCAAAATATTTATGAAGTTGAAAAACTATCCTGTGGAGGATCAGGGAGCAGAGTTGTCTTCAACATTAGGAGACGAGCAGATTTGAGGTTTATTCTGGGGGGACATCAATTTGATCTCACTTTCCTTTGTGGCAATCGGATACAAAGCATCACATTTTTCCCCAAAAAGACACATTTCAAATCGGATTATTGGAGGGGACAGTCCCCCCAGTTCTAAGATTGGAGGGGACATGTCCCCCTCATCCCCCCGGGATTTGCCCAGTGGTTATAAGCATATAACATACAGTACATTCATACAGGAGCCTATCGTATTGTTACCTCTTTTATAAATTATGATATGTAAATAATGCCACGACCTTCTAAATTTGTTCCACGAAACTCTAGGGGTCCGCGCACCACCAATTGGGAAAGACTGCTTTAGACCAAAAGTAACATATAATTAATGAAACTGATTGGTTATGGAAGTTTGGCGGAATCGTAATGTGGGAGTGTCTCGAGAAATCTCACGGACACAATCTTGTCCACTACAAATTTACTTGACCTTGGATCGAATCAGGGACCTTTCGCACTAGAAGCGATTGCTTTCCTACTGAGCCACGATACATTCTAAGAAGTCATCTCTCATTAATGGCACCTTCTTCTAAAATATAATCCTGTACATTTCCACTCTCGCATGATTTTTTCTCCCTTTGTTGTATGTACCTGGCCTTATATTTCGTGCTAGGTATCTCTATCCCGATTAACACATCGAATTAAAATGACAACCATGATGATGTAGCGTGTACCGTCGGCACTCGACCTGTTTTTCCATTATTTTTTGAGTAATTAGAGGAAAAATGTGTTTTTTTATAAATTGGAAATGGCATTGTCAATCCTTTCTCCTGTCAACCGAGCGAAGCCAGGCGTTGAACTGAAAATTAACTTTCAGGTCATTTCTTTAACAACTTAATTCTTTGGATGATTGACGCTTTCACCTTTCACAATTAAAAAATAATAATAAAAAACAGTAGTTATACGAAACACACGGGAGTTCGTGTACGAGGGGTGCTCGGAAAATAAGGTTACAAAGCCTACAGTGAAACGTGTATATATTATTTCATACAACCAATACAGCCAAACAGTTAGTACATACATTACGTTATTTTTCGACATAGTCTCCATATTGGTTGAGGCACTTGTAACATCGAGGGATGAATTTGAAGAGTCCCTCCTGATGAAAATCGTTCCTTGCGTGTTCAGCGCGTTCAAATCTGTTGACGCCGTGCTGGGTCGGCCACTGAACTCCTCATTCCAGCCACAAATTTTCGACACCGTTCTGCGACATACTGACGAGACACTACAGTCTCTCCGTAAATCTCTACCAGCTTCCGGTGAATTTCAGCCGCGGTTCCCACAGAAATCGAATAACTGAACGGACTTCTTCGAGAGACCAGTTTCCTAAACGAGTCGCCATTTGTGTTTACCTACAACTGGCGCCGTAGGTGGCGGGTGGCTGAAACACTGCACAGTTGCCAACTCCATGTATTAAAATTACCGCACATTCTTCGTTCCTCTATAACACACCGAACTCCAGAAATATTGGCCTCGTAACTTTAGTTTCTGATCCCCTCCCCCCTCCCCTCATAATTCAAATCTCACGCTAAGCTGTAGATCTATGTGCAATATATCCTAAGTGAAAAAAGAGACACCAAAGCCCAAACTAACCAACCGATCTATTCCACGTAGAGTTGTAAAGCCCGAGCGCACATATTACTTTCCCCAGTGAGAGTCGCTTTTAAAAAGAAACAAAGAAAAGAAGATTGATTGATTTTTGATTTTAATGTCCCGTTCAGCAGCGAGGCTATATGAGACGTGGACCTACTGATTAACGTGGAATCCGAACCACATGAGCTCCCGCCGGGAATCGAACCCGGGCCTCCTACGCCAAAGGCTCGTACGCCAATCGCTTAACCACGGAGGAGCTCAAGAAAGAAAAGAAGAGAAACAAGTAAACGTATATTTAGTCTGTACAATTATGGTAATTTGTAGCCTGTATTGTTTTTCAAAATATAGTCTACTTTAAAATTACAAGGAAGGAGAAATTATCTCTCTTTTTCCCTAAGTCTGTCAGACTTCCTAATTGAGTCGGGACAGTCCTCTCTTTTTGATCACAGCCCCTACTGTTTCCCAACTGGAGTCGGGACGCCATGAACTCCTTATTTTTTCCGAAACAGTCAGTTATTTTATTTTAGAGAGAAATTGTTATTTTTTCGTATTAAACTGATAAAACTCATTATTAATACTATAATTTAAATAATCACATATGAACATTTTGTCCAAAAGAATTAATATTTTTCAATAGAAATAGGATATATCGCGCAGGAATTGAGTTCATTCAGGATATTGATACACTGAGAAAAGTCCATTATTCGGACAGAGGTATATTGTACAAATATACGGAATCATTATGTTTACTACGGAGCATACGTTATCCATATGCTATATACTTTTCCTACTTAGATGTTACATCATGTCGAACCAGGATATCTGGCATCTAACAATCTTCCGTATATTACATACACATACGTCAGCTATATGTTACATACGTCCATCTGTATGTGAGATCCTGACCGCCTATATACAGTTGTTTCTTTCGTACGGGAAGTACTTTATTCGAAAAACTTGTACGGAAAGGATTATAAAATATATGTTTTCTGCAGGGTATTACATACCGTCATACATTAAATCCAAAAACTACGTGATTTACGCATGTAATCTACGCTATTACGTACACCACATACGTTCTTTTCTCTATGTATGCCGATACGAAGTTCGATGCGTCCCGACAAAGTTACAGGCTTCTTTCTTCTCGTAACTCAAGTTTCACACTAAAGTAAATTGCCCATAATGTTCATATGCTCTTAGGTTCCTATCATTCAGAAATAATTCCGAATTTCACGTTCTGAAAATATGGTAGCCTTACTTTTGGCCCATCCTGTTTCGTAACCCATAGTAAACGGCAAGCTAAGACCATACCTTTTCTGTGCTAACGCTTTTTTTTATAGCTACTTTCGTATGCTGCCTTAGACACCCCTACATCTACTGTGTTGTAGGGCAGAGTTTACTAAATTCACTGTGTGCCATAAGCACGGATGTTCATCACCGCAGAAACATAATATCACCTTTGAAGTCTCTGCTGTGTCAAATCTATCATAACCAGAAATATATTTTATCTTCCTATTTTTTCTTTTCTTAGTCCACCCAAGGGCTTTTTCTCTATATGCTTAACAACTGCAACTTACTAACACTTATTTCTCGTGCAATCAGTCTTTTAATTATCATTTAACCAGTGGCATACACAGATATTCGTCACGGGAGGTTCAAGCACACATGTTGATATTGTTCATATCCCTGTGGCAATTCTCTCAATACTTTTGGAGGTTGGAACACAAAGTATTAGTATTTCTGGCGCATAGGGATCCTTGATTCGTTCCCAGGTTTCGGCAAGTGAACTTTCTGGTGAACAAACACTATGTGCGTTGGTTTTCTCGAGATTCTTCCGTTTCCTCCACTTTCGTCATTCCACCATTATCACCAATCTTATCATTGTCGTCTCTTTAACCTCGGTACTTAATCGTGGGGCATTACGCTAAAAAAGGACCTTCTTACTCAGACATATATGATTTGTGTATTCAAATATTAACATGTTTTTTTTTTCGTAATATCTTGTAGAATTTATATGAAATCTTTCAGTTTTGCGACCCACGGTTATGCAGTGTAGGCTAAAGGAAATGGTGATGAGAAATAAATGAAACTGTTGGAACTGGGAAATAAGAAAGTGAGAGGAAACAAGAGAACCCCGACAAAACCCACGCACACGGTGTTTGTCCACCACAGGGCCCACTTGGCGCAAACTGACATCGAACCAAGCACCCCAGGTACCAGCAATAAACGCTCTACCACTAAGCCACCGCGACCACCATCTTGAAGAATGAGAAGTCGAACCCCATCAATCCCTTCCATACGCCACTGCCTTTAATATATGATGGGTATGGATTGTAAGTATTAGTATTGATGTACTGATCCGAAGTAACATCTTTGGGTAAAATAAAGGGACGACTTGGACATCAAGATATGTTATAATAAAAACTAAAGTTGAACATAGAAGATGTTGTCTACTTTGTCTATTTTTGGTATACGTAGCCACTGGACCACCCAAACAGCATTTCCCTAACACTTTCCCACGATGCATTGTGGCTTCCAAAGTTCCCGTTCCACTCTATCGTTGAAATCTTAGAATAGACATGTCTGTAGCATTGAGTGCAACGACTATTTTGCTGTTCAGCAAATTCTGTAATCTGTAATTGGATACGATACACAGTTTGTCCCTGACTGAAATACAAATATAACTCATATTGTGACTAATTTAAGATGTTGCTTGCTCACTCAGACGTATAGCACGGAGGAGATTAGAAGGGGAAACAAAACCCAAAACATCAACCAAACGCGGGTGATTAGAGAAAGGACAACAAAACCATGTTAGAAGGAGTTCGAATCACGTTCCTGTGTGCGAACAGTTCATGAACTTCACTCAAGGATAAACACGGTGCTGTGCAAAACGAATGTTGGTACCTGATATTTCAAGGTTAAAATGTATTGCATTCTTCTATTGGGGTGTTAACTGTGCATGCAGTTTCTATGCAATAGTGTCATTTGAAATTTGCTGGAAATGGAGGGGGGGGGGGAGAGACTTCGATTTACTTTCACATTTTTGATTGGCTTATGATTATACTACTAATTAAAATGAGTATATATCAAAGTCAGGGAGCAAATCCCTGTGTTTCTAAGGGCAGTTTTTTAATACATGGCAAGGCCGGCCCTAGGCACTTTGTCCCCCTTCCCTTCTCCAGAAAGAACACTTTAAAAACCAGGATTTTAAGTATGCTACCACATCATGAACAAAGAATGGGAGAGAAAAAGCACTCGCACTCAGAAAGGCCTAAACTACAGATAATTTCGTTATTTCTGTTTTTTTTCTTTAAACAATGATCTATTATGTTAATGAAAAATTAAGCAAACACAACTGCAGAAAAAATTAGTAATTCTTTTTATAGAATTCAATATCGATCTTGAATTTCAATATATCAGTTTACAGTTCCAGTGCAACTAGCTCTTTTAGCTTTATTTTTTGATTTTTCTTCTACATCTGTTTAAAAGAAATATTTTAAAAAACTTGTTTCCACCTTTAATGATAAGGAACTTGTTTATGACAAAGACAAGACTAGTTTTCATATCAAAATTGCGATAACTAACTAAATGGAACACGTGTTCGCTACTGTTCGAGAATTGTTGAGTTGATTTTCAGTTTAACGTCCCTTTCAGTAGCGAGGCTATGTGAGACGGAACATACTGATTAACGTGGAATCCGAGCCACATAAGCTCCCACCGGGAATCGAACCGCCAAAGGCACGTACACTAACCGTTTAGCCACGAAGGAGCTCATGTTCGAGAATTAAGTTCTTCTATTTGACAACATTCAAGCAATTCATGCTGGGATTTGTTTGACCATTTGCTTTAGCAATGTCCATGTGACCTTAAAGTAATGCGACCTAAACATATTTACGCTCCAAGTTGGGATATGCTGTTGTAATTTAGAACCTCCTCGTAACAAAAGTATCGCCAACAAATTAAAAAATTTCAATCCAAATTTCTTAGGTATTTGATATATAAATATGTAAAGTACTTGGAATTTATCCCTTACTTGAAAACCATAGTACACTGACAGACAAATTTAACTTTTACTCATTGGAACAAAGGCGTAATATCGGTGATCTGGTATTCCTAAAAGAGTTCAAAATGAACTTGATTGTTCAAACTTTTATCAACATTATACTTTCATGTTTCTTCAGTTAGAATTAAAACTAGTAATACAGGTCTCTTCTATTGTAAAAAAGTGTAGGACCAACATTATGCTGAAGTCACCAATCTGGAGAATACGTTATGCCTATAATAAATTGTCAAAAACATGGTAAAAATTGATATATGTACAACACTGTATTCTCCTGTAAAATACTAAAAGAAAAACTGTTGTAAAAACGTATTGTACTATTTCAACGCTCTAATTGAGCATCTATTGTGCTGCCAAAATGTCTTGAGCCGTGGCAAAAATGCGAACTAAAGCTCACACCCTCACACACCCACGCGTTGAGCCAATGAGGATTCAGCTGTTTGTAAGCGAGAGAAAGCGAGTGGAATTCCTTCAGCCGATAGCAGCGCTTGCTACAGAAGACTAGGGATCAAGTCAATGTGGCATATCTTTAGCTGTTGTGTTGATAAATAAATAAATAAATAGTGTCTCGGTAAAGAAATGGGCACTCATCTTCAAAAGGAAACTCATTTTTAAAAACCTTGTTATCACGATTTGACACTTTTGTAGCACATGTACGGAAAGAAAAAAAATGCACTCAAAATCATGCTAAACTCCTCTTAGCAAGTTTCTGCATGCATACGAACTTGAAAAATATTCATGTTCTTGTAAGTTACGATTGGTCCGAAATCAATTGACTATCTTGTTTACACGTAAATTTTAATTGTTAAACCAAATATCTTACATGTTTCAAGAGCTGATCATATCGACTTCATATATAACTTTAAAAAAAAAAAAATCAAGATCAGATAGGAAGGCCTCGTTAAGAGACTTCCACAGCAATGCATCGGCCATTTTCCTTCGGAGCCATTTGTCATACGGTTAATTACCATTGTCGCTATTCATTACATGGACAAATTATTAATGATGATGAAAACTCTTCTGGAAGGAATGTTTATAATGAGTGATTCTCTTTTGTCTGTTTTTGTATGTTGTCTTCGGAACAATCAGCGTTGCAATACTGACCACCCAACAGATGATGAACGCATTTTAAACGCCATGATCAGATCTTTTCATCAGCAAGGTGGATTTTTTTTCTTATGACGTTGCTTTCTTCCAAATTAAACAAGGTTCTCCCGTCTTCACAGACATAAAAAGAAGATGACACAGACAAACTACCGCCCGCGATTCTTTGACTCGGTGCCAACCATCTAAGAACTGGACGCTTCTTTTGCCAGCTACGCTCTTTGGGTCTTTAGCTCCCGTCTCAGTTGAAGCATAGTTAATATTAACGTACGTTCAGTTGCAGTTACTCAAGGTCTGCATTTACTAACACTCATCTTTATCTGATCTGATTGGCGGATGAAGTGGCGGATCCAGCCTGGGATCGGAGGGACCTAGGCCACCTGTTTTTTGAGTGAAATTTTGAATATTAATTACAATTTTTTGTCATATAAAGCGCAATGTCTTGTGACTAATTTGTTTAGATACCGTCTCTGTAAATGCCTACAATTTATTAATTGCAAATTCGTACTACATGTGTAACTGTAAGTGGTGAAAGGATTATTTATTTTTTGCTCTGAGTCTGTATTAACGAAATGCGTAAACGGATTTCAAACTAAAATTATTTGAGTAAACTCATTATATATACAGGGTGGTAGGTAACTCCACCAACAAACTTTGGGAGGCGATTGCTTATACGAAAGGAAAGAAAAAAGTTCTAATAAACACGGGCTGAAAATTGCCTCCTTTCAGAGTTATGATCCATTGAAAATTCGAAAAATCATTTTTCAAAACTCCCTAACTTAGAAACTATAGGACCTATCCCAAGCGGTTTAAGGAATTACACAGGAACTGGTATACTCTCTATCTAAATATCGATGTTTCAGAATTCACCGGTACCAGCGAAACGAACGCACAACTAGTACTTAAAGGAATATTCCTATATTTCAACTTCCGTTTTACAGTTCCTTTCACCAATACTGGAGGATGGTAAAACATGGATATTTAGATAGAGAACATACCAGTTCCGGGATAGGTCCTATAGTTTCTAAGTTAGTGAGTTTTGAAAAATGATTTTTCGAATTTTCAATGGGTCATAACTCTGAAAGGAGACATTTTTCGGCCCATGTTTATTAGAACTTTTTTCTTTCATTTCGTACAAGGAATCGCCTCCCAAAGTTTGTCGGTGGAGTTACCTACCACCCTGTATATCATAGTATGGGTTCTGGCTACCCCCGCCCAGTTTTTACCTTCTTGGTCCGCAACTGATTGTATGAGTAGATGAATATATTCTTTCTGTCTACAATATTGTAGGATTACATTATATAAGGGGGCACACTTTTCGACTGAAATTTGCCCCTAAAATTTGAGTGTATATTAGAACCGTTGACACATTAGATTCGTATTTTATAAAACTTGATTCTTTGATTAGGTAATTAATTGATACAAAGACATTTCTGTTCTTTGCCAGTAGGAAGAGGGTAGGTGCGACGAGATCCGCAGTTTCAAGTCCGATAACTATTTGAATGGACGAATTGGAGTTTAGCACCCCTTTCAGCACTGAGGGTATATGAGGTGTGGAAAATATGTAGGCTCCTCTCTGGTATCGAAAGCGGGTCTTCCTCACAAATCCTGAAATATTAAACGAGTTACCCACCGTGAAGCTCTTGGGGATGCGGCACAGGATCGACACGGCATACGACCGACAATTCAGCTCAGAAACCTGTTTCGGTCCTGTGCCGTGTCGATCCTGTGCCGTTTCGGTCCTGTGCCGTGTCGATCCTATGCCGTGTCGATCCTGTGCCGTTTTGCTCTCACGCCGCTGCTCTGAAATAATTTAACTTTTAATCATGTGCCTAAAAAATAATATTTTTATTATCTGTGTAATCTTTGCTCTTACAAATTATAAACTCCTGTCGATTCTATGCCTGTGCAAGTTATATGCATAGAATACGTACGATCGAAACGGCATAGAGCCGACACGGCATAGGACCGAAACGGCACAGGATCGACACGGCATAGGACCGAAACGGCACAGGATCGACACGGCATAGGAACGAAACGGCACAGGATCGACACGGCACAGGATCGACACGGCGCAGGACCGAAACGGCATAGGACCGAAACGACGCACGATCATCGCCACTGCGTAGGATCTATAAAACCAAAGATTTATTTCTCATAAAAGCAATCAGAGCCCTGTCAATTGATTTTAAAATATAAGAATTATAAGATATTTACTATATGAATATTAATAATTGAGAGTGACAAAAGAATGATAGTGCTAAATGGACAAAATATAATTTCTTGTGTGCTTGGTCAAAAGCATTTCTATATGTATGGAATACTTATATTTATTATTATTATTATTATTATTATTATTATTATTATTATTATTATTATTATTATTATTATTATTATTATTATTATTATTATTATTATTATTATTATTATTATTATTACGTTTTAACTCGTTTTGAAATCATGGCCTGATTCCACTAGAAAGCGAAAGCCATGAGAAATGTAAGCTAAGTAGTAATATGGAATACTTTTAATGTTGCTCACTAGAGGAAACATGCTCGCATGTCTTCTCGTCTCGATATCGAGACTACAAGAGACTTTTTTAATAAGAAGCTCAGTTGGGAAGTAATAACTGAGCCGATGGCTCGAGCCGGCTCGCTTGGGGTGAACCATCGGCTCGAGCTGGCTTGGTTGGATGAACCATCTGCTCGGTTCGGCTCATCTGGGCCGAAGGCTCTTGCTGACACGGTTCGGTGAGCTGTTGGCTCGGCTCACTTCTCGGTTCGGGTCCATAGTGAGTGAGCTGTGAGCCCAACTGCTCAAGTTGTTTACAATAGTAAACCCGGGCCGAACAGTTTTGAAGATATTTGGCCAGTGCCCTATAACTTTTAACAATGTTTGGCTCGAGCCCGAATACTCAACCTAAACCCTCAACCCAAATTCACAAGCTCGTGAACAATATCCTTGACTCCTAGAATTCACGACTACCGAGGTTAGCAATCAACTAGTTTTTTAGTATTCAAACACAGACCGCGTTTCTTTCATGTTTAAACACAGTGTTGTTATAATTATATTTATAATTATTATTTATTATTAATAATAATAATAATAAAAGTTGTACTAGTAGTAGTACTAGTATCATTGATAACCTATATTGTCTATGCAAGATACTTGAAGAGAATACTCGAAACTACAAACCAGATTTGGTTCGACTCGACCCGAATTCGAGTCGAGTTGGAGGAAATTTTTCGAATCGCGTTCAAAGATGTCTGTTTTTAGTCGAATCGAGTTTCAAAGAATACTCGCTCGTACTCACTCGTGCCCATCGTAGGATGACCACATTCTAACAATCGAAAAGTAGGACACAAGTATAATAGTACTGTATATGATATCTTACTGCGTCAGCAATACGCATATCATTATTTCAATTAATGTTAACCTTAAGTTAATGAACATTTTTGTTAAGAAGAAGAACTGAACAAAATTATTAAAGGAATTAAACACAACTCCAAATGCTTTGATGAATAACAAATTGGTTTATTTTATGAACATACAGTCAAAGTTCGTGTTGGGCTAAATAATAATAATAATAATAATAATAATAATAATAATAATAATAATAATAATAATAATAATAATAATAATAATAATAATAATAATAATAATAATAAATTTCGAAGCGTGGTATTATTTTAAGAAATGAAAGAAAATTTAGACCGGCACAAAGGAACTTCTATTTAACTTGGTTAGCATCACTGTCGTAAGTTCAATAAGAAACCTTTCCTACTTTACCGATATCTCAACAAGGCCTTCTCAGTAAAAGCGATGTATTGTAAAAAATGGTTTGTTGATTGTTCTCCATCCCTAGTCTTCTGAGGAGTGGTAAAAAACACAGCGGTTCATCATTCAGGAAAAGAGTGTGTTTGATTCAAAATATTGTGAATAAAGAATGAAACATTAAGATATTGCAAATAAATTAACTCTGGACATTTCGCAGGACATTTTAAAGAAAAAGGATATTTCTCGATTTCCTAGACATCTTCGCAACACGCAGGACAGCTCTTTAAAAAACAGTACTGTACTGCGAAAATCAGTACGTCTGGTTACCCTAGCCCATCCCTACGAGTAACGCAGTATGGCATTTTAGCCAATGTTACCTTATATGAAAATATTCATAACTTATAGCTGTCAAGTAAAAATGTGTCCTTGCATTTACATAAAGCAATTCAGAAAGGGCAATAATAATAATAATAATAATAATAATAATAATAATAATAATAATAATAATAATAATAATAATAATAATAATAATAATAATAATAATAATAATAATAATAATAATAATAATAAAAGCGATAGTAATAGTAGTACGGAAAATTGAAGTGATAACATTTGTTCACATATTCTAAGTTTCAGACCTAAAAGTAACGCGTTACTTTCGAAGTAAAGTAACAGTTACTTTTTGGGGGCAAGTAACGCGTTACATTTTAGGAAAAAGTAAAGTAACTTGTAACGCGTTACATTTTTACATGTAACTTACCCAAAACTGTCCATGGGAAAATTGTTCACTGCTCGGGCCAAGATTGTTTCTGACTGTCGACAGATGGATGCCGTTTATGGCAGACCTTTGCCTGAAGTACTGCCCAAAATTTGTAGTCCAACGGGTTAAGATCCGGGCTGCTAGAAGGCCAATCAGTGGTAGAAATGAAGTGAGGGACGTTCCGCGCCAGCCAGTCCTAAGTTGGTTTCGCTGTGTGGCCTGGAGCGGAATCCTGTTGGAAGGTCCACCTTTCTCCAGGGAACATGGTAGCAGATAGTGGTTACACTATAGGTGTTAGCACTGTGTTCTGGTATACCTTGGCAGATGTTTTAACACCTTGTTCGCAAAAATACAGCTGGGTTGTGCTTGAGTAGCTCACTCCCCACCAAACCATCACTGAGGCAGCATGATGTGTCGGGTGTCATCCAGAAGTCCTAAACGGCAGAACTCCTAAAAATATAGGCACTAGACCTGAATTTTAGTACTTCTGCAGTTTAGGACTTGTGGCACGGTATGATTTTTAGGATTTCTGCCGTTTAGGACTTGTGCCGCGATATGATTTTTAGGACTTCTGGCGTTTAGGACTTCTGCCTTTTAGGACTTGTGCCGTTTAGGTCTTGTGCCTTTTTCATTCACTTGCTTTAGTTCTGAAATTCGCCACCACCCCACGAAATTGCGACGATGCAGCAACTAGTTGGCAATAATGTCACGAACGTAGCTAATTCCAACAATAACAGCTATATTTGTACTACTAAGATTATTATTATCACTATCTGTTCTGCACTTATACGTGAATTACATAATACAACTTATTTCATTCTAAGAATTAATTACATAATTAGTTAAGAAATTCGTTTCTTTCGAATGGAGATACGAGAATCCCATGACAAATTCCTAAAACAAAAATAAATAAATAAAAAATTGAAAAAAATGTTTAAAAAGCATATTTTACCAGACTTCTGAAAGCAAGAAAACATTCAGAATTTCAATATATACTGTGTGGAGCGAATTTTATTAAGAGTAAGGCAAAAATCCACCAAAGTTTACTTAATTAAGACAAAAGCTCACTAGACATTTCACGAGTGAACATTAAATACCAACGGTATACATAAAGAACGCAGTAGATTTAAAATTGAACAAAGAACATTTACTATGCAATACATTGGGTGACATTCATAAGTTCTAAACGGCACAAGTCCTAAAAATATAGGCACTAGACCTAAATTTTAGGTCCTGTGCCATTTTTGCAGAAATTACTACATAGTCATTTAGGGGTGTAGCCTGCAATTTTTTCTAGGGGAGCTTGATTTTTATATATTAAAAGCAAATCAAAAGTTTATTTTCAGATTACGAAAGCTTCAATAAGACAATAAATTTATACATATTACACATGTACATAAATACATAATATTATTGTATTTCCAGTTACTTCCTTTTTGAAACCTGGACCTTGACAGAGCGTAAATTTAAAACCACAGCTTGTGGGAAATGTACGAATAAGTTAGTTATAAGAAATCGGAAACTGTTCATGGAAGTCCATTTGTTTGACTGTATTTATCTTCTGTACTCTTATATAAAAGAGTAAAGATGAGTGATTTTTGGGCATACTACTACAAGTAGAGTCGATAAATTTTAGTTATAAAATATAATTTTCTTATGAAAGCAGTACATAAGAAAGAATTTTTGGAAATAAGTATCGTAAAAAGGATGGGGTAAGATTTTTTTAAAGGGTAGTGTATCTCGCAAGTTTCTAAAGCTAGTAAAATAATACTTGGCATATAAGCTTTCCTATTAAAAAAAAAAAACTGAAAATTGAAAATTGAAAATTGAACACATAAAAGGGAAAGAGCAAAGGGAGCACATTTTTTTTATGTTCGATTTCCCCATTACTTACTCAGAAAATATGTAAATAAATTAAGGAAGGATTTGTTTAAGCTAGATGCGTGAAACACGGCATTTGAACTTTTAACTAAAAGTAATAAAATACTATATGTTTCAGCGTCTTGAAAATTACACTTCTAAGCGAAAGGAGGGTCAGTTTCTATAATATTAAAATATCCCACTGCTTATGAGATTTGGGCAGAAAACTCTTTTTCCTTTAGGCCTCGGTTCATCCAGTAAGCAAACGAGAGTACAAAGTGGCTGATTAATTAGGTTCTTTTAATTATTTTAACATGTTGACGTAGTTTAATTCTTTTAAAACTGTATTCTTTCACATTCTATTATAAACATATTTCATTTGCTGTAATTATTAAACACGTTTAATAAACATAAAACAGACTAACCTCCGGTCCCGGCCAGAATATGTTTTTGGTGTTAAGCCATCATTTGCCGTCCGTAACATAACCTTTGATTTAAACTTCACGTACTATCAAGACTCAAGTCTCAGAAATGTAGCATATATGAAATATACTACTTCTACTACTACTACTATACTACTACTACTACTACTACTACTACTAAATATTAATAACAATAATAATAATAATAATAACAATAATAATAATAATAATAATAATAATAATAATAATAATAATAATAATAATAATAATATGTACTTCTGAAATACATATGTATCTATGTGTTATTAATTCTTTCATAATCTTGAAAGAAACTTTTGATTTGTTTTTAGTTTGTAAAAATGAAGGCCCTCTAGAAAAACTTGCTGGCTTATTATTCCATTATTATTATTATTATTATTATTATTATTATTATTATTATTATTATTATTATTATTATTATAGGACAACAGTGATGGCTTATTGCTTGCAGTGCCTAGTAGTAGTTGTTTCCTTTCATCTTCTCAGTTAGAACTTCAGACTGCAGGTCAAAGTGAGCTTCATGGATCACCTGCAAATGCGTCTAAGAAGATAGTGTAGAATCCTTCAGATGATCTCCTGAACATGTATGGTTCTATCCAAAATCTGGAACTAGAAAACTGACAGCTCGGAAAAGGAAGAGATGTGCTATTCTCACAGACACTCTAGAAAAAAGTACTTTCGAAATGAAAAAGAAGCATCTAAAAGCAACCGAAAACGTAAAATCATCAGCTGAGAAGAATTTATTCTCAAGTCGTCTGTTTGGTTTCTGAAGAGCCGTACGAAGAACAGGATACAGAAGAAGACTGGGTACAGTGTTTATGTTGTGAGAAGTGGTCTCATTGGTCGTGTTCCGAGAGAAATCCGTACTACATCTGTATAGATTATAGACATTGACTGCCACAGTGAAAATGAGTGAAGCGATGTTCAAGCTGTAGATTTGATAGCATTAAATTTCTGAATCAAGTCCGATTGTTGCAACTTACCCCAGATGATGTTGCAATTTACCCCATGGGTGGGGCAAGTGTCAACAGTCGGACTTAGTTCAAAAAGTGGATGCTATCAAAACTGCCGTTCGATGTTTTGCACTTCTCTTTTTTTGGTATGTAGTTAAGGCATGTACCTTTTAGTACACTCAATATAGTTTTTATATCTATAATAATTTTCGAGTAAAAAAACAGACCTGAAAATTGTTGCAACTAGCCCCATCTTCCCCTACAATCACTTTTTCAAAAAAAAAAAAAAAAGTGTATAAAGCCAGTAAAGCAATTAACATGTAGGTCTATTTTCGAAGATAATATAGGAATTTTTCGTGCTGCTAATTATTTATTTTTAAAAAATCAGATGCTGAAACCAATCGATATAGCGCAGTTTAAGCAATTCAGTTTGTTTTATTTAAAAAGAAAACTCTCTATTTACAAATTTGATTGTTCCTATGTATTAGAGCAGTCTTCGAAAAATCAGTGCCTATTGTATTTCTAAAATATAGCTGGAGCCGCGATGGGTCAGTGGTAGAGCGTTCACCCCTGGTTCATGGGGTCTCGGGTTCAAACCCTGCTCCGCCAAGTGAACTTTGTGGTCGATAAACGCCGTGTGCGTGGATATTCTCGGGGTTCTCCCGTTTCCTCCCACTTTCTTCATTCCACCATTTCATTCATTTCTCATAATCACCGTCTCCTTCAGCCTAACCGGCATAACCGTGGGACGTAAAACTCAAAGATTTCATTTCATTTTCTAAAATATAGCTGTATTGATTTATTGGTATATATTTACCTTCAGTTTGTTTGAGAGAAAATTATTACAAGAACTAAAAAGTGTTTCTCTAGTAAATATGTTTTCATAGTTTAGCTATTTACGTTACTAAACAAATTTGGTTTTTTTAATACATAAAATGGCGCCCGTATATATATAGGGTGTAACTTAATTAATATAACAAACGTCGTTAGGTGATTCCTGACACCGAAATAAAACAAAAACTATACAACAACCTGGGTGTAACACCCGAAAATTTGTCGGAAAAATGTATAAACCGCCATAACTCATGAACAAAACGTCGGATTGAAGTCGGGCAAAAGAATGTCCATTGTTTTTAGTCGTAGATTCGATTAGTGTACAGTGACGATGCAAGGATGACTTCCAAAGAAACTGGAGTATTCCTTTCAGTATTTTATCAAACGTTGAATGAAGAAATGATCAATCAAGTACAAGATTTAACATTAAAAAATAATAGTGCATCGTTCAAGTTAGAAGAACACTCAGAATTCGAAAGAAAGAGAGATACACATGTGTGATTCATCTATTTTGTCTCAGTACATAATGACGTCTCGGAAGAATATTTTAAATGGAACGAAGTCTTTAACGTATCACACTTATATCTTCTAGGCTAATGGTAACGGATGATAAATGAACGGCTTCCTGTCCAAGAGTGTGTGAAAAAGGAAAAATAACTTTGATCCAGATTAGGTTTAAAACGACTGTGCATAGGACAGTCAGGCGGCATGTAAATAAATATAACATCGAAAAATGCAAAGATCATATGTGATGAACGAGTGTACAAGGAATTCTCCACATGACCCAGGGATTCCAAATATTGTGTGAATAGATATGGGGCAAAAGTAAGCTGCATTAAACGGTTTCTTCCTCGTAATATGTAATTCCGTGGAATATGGTACTTCTGTGCACAGAAGCAACAAAAGTGGAGAAACAAGGGATGTTGTACACGTTGCATAACGATACCAAGAAGTGCGCTGGAATAGTATACTTGATTTATCCGTTAGATGAATCTTCTCCCAGGAATACTTTTGATGGCGTTTTCCCCTTCCTTCGAGTTGGCAAACCTCAACTTTTCCCTGAGTTATGAAAAACTTCATTGCTATTGTGAATATACCAAAATACTATCCTAGTGTAGACCACTTACATTTTGATTTTATCATTGCCGGAGAAATTTTCTCAAAGGAAGCTCGTTGAAAGTACATTTTAAAAAAAGGATAGTCTTTTTTCGACATTCTAATGTACATACCTTAGAGCTGTATGGAATACCTACACGGAGGAATACCTACGGAACTATCGTCCCTTGTGTGCCAATTGCGAGTGGCTTAGAGAAGGCTGTCTTGAAGTTTTATTGTGGAATGGCTTCAGTTAGCATGGCTGAGTTGTAATAAGCATCTACGCAACTTGTGAGTGATATACATAGTCAGATGCTCTACTGTTACACGTGTAATTGCTGTATAACAGGATGGGAAATGTTGTGTTCAGCGGTAGAGGGTTGTGTCCAGGTATTTAAGGTCGTGTAAAAGTGTAGACGTTGGTGTTTAAGTAAAATTGATTGTGTTAACCTGTACACGCCTGCGCGATGGAAGATTACCCTGTCCACGAGCTGGCAGATATGCAATTCATTTATGGAGTAGCAAAGGGCAATAGCCCAGAAGTGAGGCGTTTATATCGTGACCGTCGCCCTCAAAAGAGAGTAACTTTCCTTGTATTTTTCCACGCCTCCATATTCGACTTCGAGAGAGGGGTCCCTTCGGTTTCTCGTACGTGAAATCGGAGGAAATAGCCCCATATGGACAGCTGAACTTGAAGACAGCGTACGTCGAATGATCAAAACCGTCTTGAAACTATCATGTGTATGGCGTAAAAACCCACATGCAACTCTAGTAAACGATCAGCAGCAGAAATTTGGTGTGGTGTGGTGAATAATTTTGTGATAGGATCTTATTTATTATCGGAGTACGTATCTTTTATTTTTACGTAATTTTCTCCCAAAATTGATAGAACATGTGCCCTTGAACATAAGACAGCAGATGTGATTTCAGTATGATAGTACACCTGCACATTTTGACAGGAATATGCAGACTTACCTAAATGAAACATTCCCAGATTGGGAGAGAAAAACCTGTGTTATGACAACCTCGTTCATTCTACCTCACGCTGCTTGATTTTTTATTTCGGGGATACGTATGAAACTCCGGCCACGACAGTCGAAGAACTTGTAGCTCGATGTAATATAGCTGCGGCAATCATCTACGAAATTTCAGATGTGCTTGATCACACGCGGAAAAATTTGCTTCGCCGATGTCATCTTTGCAATGCGGTCAACGGTCGACAATATCAGACTGTGAACTGTTATTCTTCATAGCTGTCTCGTGTACACATACTGCATTGCACAAATACTGTACAAGGTACCTCTAAGTATTTCAGTTATCCTACCTTCTCCGAAACAGAATAAATCGATAATTTGAAATTGTATTTCTTTCTTTCCTTGTGCAACACGCGCAAAACCTTGAGTATCGTCGAGTTTCATTCCTTCTGTACTCGTAGTTATTATCTTCCACGAATTTACGCATTACGGGGAGGAAATCTTTTAATCTAGCTTACTTTGGCTCAAATTATATTCACATAATTTGTGGGAATCACTGTTGTTATGTGAAGAATCCCTTATACTCTAGTTCATCGTACATGATCTTTTGCCCCTGACTGTCTTATGCACAGTCGTTATAAACCTACTCTGGATCAAAGTTATTTTTTTCTCATTTTTACACACTCTTAAGTTGAACAGGAAGCCGTTGATTGATCATCCGTTACCATTGGCATAGAAGTTATAATTATGATAAGCTAAAGACTTCGTTTCATTTAAATTCTTCTTCCGAGTCCAGGAATCACCTCCAGACGTTCATTACATTAATGAAGTTATACACTATATATATAATGATAAAAAATAATACCGATATCAGTGTCGATGAAATAGTATTTGGAGTCACTCAGACGAACAGTAACACTCCCGATGCAGTTTAAATCCATACTCAGATTCCATTGCCCTTTATGCTCAAAATGAAACTATTCTCCCCGTGCGAAGAACGGGTATTCTGTTAATAATTTATTATTAAACATCACACCATAAAATACAAAGTGTATCACGTAATGTACACGTTATACTGTTACTTGCTTAATGTATAAATGGAGGATGAAGGACTATTATTGGATCAAAAGATCCAATATATTTCAGACAATAAATTTCTTGTAGGCTTTATATCTGGAGAACAACATATAGTGTACCCAAACCTAAACTATGACTGAACTCAGTATGATGTGCTTAGTGCCTGAATAAAACGAAAGCTCGATTTAGGGGCCATTCAAAAATTATGTTGCCCTTGATCCAAAAAATCTAATATATTTCATTCAATAAAAAAAATCTTGTACGTCTTATATCTGAAGAACTACATATAGTGCAGCCAAACCAAAACTATCACTTAACTCAGCATGATGTGCTTATTCCGAAAGTAATACGAAACCTTGATTTAGGGACCGTCCAAACGTTTGTAGCCCCTGATCCAAAAAGTCCAATATATTTCATTCAATCAATAATTTTATTGTATGTCTTATATATGGAGAACTACATATAGTGTAACCCAACCCAAGATATCACTTAACTCAGTGTGATATGCTTATTGCGTAAAAAATATGAAAAGTCGATTTAGGGACCGTCCAAAAATTTTGTGGCCCGTTATAAAAAAAATCCAAAATATTTAATTAATCGAAATTTTTCTTGTACTCCTTATACCTGGAGAACTACATATCTGGAGAAAACTCGATTTAGAGACCGTTCGAATATTTTATGGTAACTGATCCAAAAATTAATATTAGCCAAGATCATAATACTTTGATCCATTTTTTAGATCATTCCTAAAATTCTTGTTTTCATTCAATCTTTCTTTTAAACAGTATCACTCTCTTTGTTCTCAATTTGAAATTTATCAAGCAATTATAAAGCATTGCTTATTATCCAATTTGTATTCGGTGTAGAGCTTCAATTTTCTCAAAGTTTCAAATAAGATAATAAAATATGATTTACTATCGGAATTCGTGTCAGGTATTATTATTACTTTTATTGGTGTTTTCCTTTCTTTCAATTGTTAAAACAAGAAACTACCTTGCACTGTCATAAAATATGTGCTCTTTTCCAATAGCATAATAAGTGCTCATATAATTTTGAACTTTAAAATTAAGGATTGAATCAGTACAAGAAGTACAATTTTGGATAACGAATGACTTATAATTGATGTTTAGTGGCGTACTGAAGTAAAGGGATTAAGGACTTTGAAACCCCTCTTGAGCAAGGTATTATGCAAAATTAAGCACGTTTATCATATTAGCACGTTTATATATATAAACACTTGATATTATATAAACTTGTGTTCCTAAAGCCCCTGAACCCCCTAAACATTTGCGTAGAGTACTGATTGTGTTTCTCTTATTATTTTAACCGTTTTATGCTTTGAACGAAATTTGAAGTGCAGGAACCCTGTGAAGGTGACCGCCTTTACTATAAAAATTTCTTTAATGGCTCTTAGTTTTTCTTCAAAACAATCAATAACGAACGAAAAATAAATGATTGAGTTTGATTTTAAATCGAAATTTGAAATACCACCAAAAAGTTGGCCCACCCAACCTTATTTTGTAAATGACTCTTAATAATTTTCAAAACAAACTATTTCCTCTTCAAACCAATCAATAAGAAAGGAAAACATGTTATTAGCTTGAGTATTGAATCGATATTTAAAAGCAGAAAAAACAGTATGAAGTTGACCACCAAATGTATCCTGGAAATAGATATATTTTACTGGTTGTTTTGAAACAAGTGATTTTTTCTTCAAAATAAGCAAACCGTCCCGAAACAAATCACCTTCATCAACATTATTTCTTAATTATATTCTTATGTTTTTCGAATCAAATTACTTTTCTTCCAAACAAGCAACAACAAATCCATATCAAACGATTGATTTTGGTCTTGAATCGAAATTTGTAAGTAAAGGAATCAGATTGAATTTGATCACATTCTAAATTTATTTTGTAAATCTCTTTCTCTATTTTTTCGAAACAAGCGATTTGCTCTTAAAAACAACCAATAAGAAACGCTTGGCTTCGGTTTTGATTCGAGACTTTAAAGTGGAGCCAATATGAAATTCCATCACCCATTTCTCTTGAAAAGACTCTTTATGTTTTTCGAAACAGACTATTCTTTTTCAAAATAATTAGTAGCATACGCATATCAAACAATTGATTTTGATTTTCAATCAAAATTTTAAGTGGAGGAACAAGGGTAAATTTGGCCATATACCAACGTTATTTTGTAAACATCTCTTTATGTTTTAAGAAAGATACGATTTTTACTATTTTTCTTCAAAAAAGTCAATAACAAACGAAAAACAAACGATTGGCTTCCGATTTCAATTCGAAATTTGAAAGGAGGCAACTTAACATAGGTGCATTGCTTCGCTTAAAAAAAAAAAATCCAAACGCAAATTCTAAGCCTACAGTTTTAAAATTGCAGTTACATGTACATACTTCAACTTAGTATACATAAAAAATTACAGCATTATAAAAATATCAGACAAATAATATTATTTATTCGGTATTGAAAACCCCGAATCAACTATTGGAGTTATTTAGCGTATTTTTTTTTAATATCACAAAATTAAAGGTGTATTTATTACGGCATGGATATATTACGCACAATATTTTTATACAATTTGTATATATATATATATATATATATATATATATATATATATATATATATATATATATATATATATATATATATATATAATTTTTTTAAAAATAGACCATTTAGAATTATTTATCCTTACAATTTTTTATATCCACAAATTCAAGGTGAGGGATATGCGATATTGATATTTTCAGAAAGTGTTGACCACCCTACAGAATGTCGATCCTATGCCGTTTCGGTCCTGTGCCGTGTCGATCCTGTGCCGTTTCGGTCCTATGCCGTGTCGGCCCTGTGCCGTTTCGGTCCTATGCCGTGTCGATCCTACGCCGTTTCGTTCCTATGCCGTTTCGATTGTATGACGGTTCTCTCCTATATATCCTTGAGAAAATAATTGTTACTTAATATTGCGTAATTATAAAATAATGTATTTTTTATTATTTCGATCGTATGAAAGTTCTGCTGTCGATCCTATGCCGTGTCGATCCTGTGCCGTTTCGGTTCTGTGCCGTGTCGATCCTATGCCGTGTCGATCCTACGCCGTGTCGATCCTATGCCGTGTCGATCCTACGCCGTGTCGATCCTATGCCGTGTCGATCCTACGCCGTGTCGGTCCTGTGCATGTAACCCAAGCTCTTCTGTTCTATGGTGCTTCCTCTCGTATTTTACTGGGAGGGCGTTCGTTTGTGGTTAATGTTCTTGTTTCGTAATCGAGTATCTGGGTTAAAACCTGGCAACTATTCATTCTGACTAATGGTTCCAGGTTTTTTCTCCAGTTCCATTAGCCGAATAAAGGTATAATGCATTTCACTAAGACTACTGAGTAAGTCACTTAAACATCTTTCCCCATTATATTCGTTGTTATTCCGAGGTTACTCATGATACCGGTACGCGACGAGACGAGAAATAAAGTTCAATGGTCTCGTCTCAACTTTTGTCGAATTATCATCTCATGTCGAGCTTCGAAGAAGTTTTTGTTGTCTCGTCTCGTTCTCTAAATTTATGTTCTGGTTTTCTTGTTAATTTTATTTAGAATTTATCAGAATCCTTCCGGGTCACGAGAGGTCCCCAAACGGAATGACATAACTACATTTGATTTTGATTTGGGGTGGACTGTAGCTCGGTGGTTAAGCGCTTACCTCTGGTACGTGGGGTCCCTGGTTCGATCCCTTGTCAAGTAAGCTTGTGGTAGACAGCATCGTCTCCGTAAGTTTTCTCGGGCTACTCCCGTTTCCTCCCACTTTCTCATTCCACCAATTCTTCCATCATCATTCAGTTGCCTTAATCATTAGTCTCCTTAGCCTAAAGAACATAATCGTGGGACGTTAAACTGAAAGATTTCATTTCCATTTTTCTGATTTTGGTTTCAGTTTAGTGTCCCTTTCAGCAGCGAAGCTATATGAGACATGGACCTACGGCTTAACGTGGGGTCCGAACCACCTGAGCTCCCACCGAGAAATAATAAGATTTAAACCATATTTATTACTGTAGTATATAGTGTGTATAACTTGCGTATGTTTAAACGTTGATAAATATTATTAACTGTGTTCGTACAATCACTTTATCAGTTCATAGTTTTCTACACTGAATTATGCAACACTAAAACTGTGTTTGAGATCTAAAAACCTACGTAAACTAGTGTTGCTCACTACACTCGAAAAGTTTCTCGTCTTGAATTGGAAATGCACTTCTCGCCCCGACTCTCGTCTCGTTGAATTGAAGTTTAGTATCTCTTTGAACACCAAAGCTGTATGAGTCGTGAACTTACAGGTTAGTGGAACCACTGTAATGCGTTTGCATTTCAAAGCGCTCCTGCCAGGATTCGAAATCTTTAAGAAATCTTCTAGTTTTACGTCCCACGGTTATGCCGGTTAGGCTAAAGGAGACGGTGATGGCGAGAGATGAAGAAAGTGGGAGGAAACGGGAGAACCCCGAGAAAACCCACGAGCACGTGTTTGTCCACCACAAAGTCCACACGGCACGACCTAGGATCGAACCAGAGACCTCAAGCACCGGAGGTGAACGCTCTACCACTGAGCCACCGTGACCCCTACCAGGATTCGAACCGGAACCTCGTGCACGAAAGAAGTGCGTGCAAGCCACTAAGCCAACGAAGAGGGCGCTACTTCAGTGGAAATTGACCTCATAGTGTATATCGGAAATTTGACATCCAATTGAATAAAGATTTCTGGAATCTGATTGGTAGGAAGTTAGATGATCTTTACATGAATGTTATGTTGCATTTATTAAATGAAGGAGGAAGCCCAGAATGATATAATATTGTCAAATGCTAATTTTGGATACCCATTACGCTTTGAATTCACAACCACTTTGCTTGATGATGTGGAAAGAAAGCATCAACTGAAGCATGAAATTTGGAATTGTGGCAGTCATTTGGGTGCGGAGATGAATCCTTGAATTTCTGCTGTGGAATCTACAAGAACTGGCATCTCTTAATCAAAGTAGGTTGTTCTTGTGCAGAGAGAACTGAAGTGCTCAATGAATTGGAAGAGAGTGCTATCAGAAGACGCCACTGTAATGGCCCCTAATGGCAGAGTGCCAGTCAACAAGAAGGTAAAAGGCCGAGCGAGAGCAGAAGATCAACATTCACTCTATCAACTGAATGTAAAACCATGTAGAAGGTTTTTCATTCGCTTTTTTTTTTTTTTTTTAACAGATTGTCACTTTCTTACAGACCTTTAAGAGCTACAGTAGCGATTAATCAGTTCAACATAAACTTGCTATCTTTCAAAGGATGGCTACGCATACACAACTGTTCTTCCTAAAGGCTGTTTTAGCAAACTGACCCTAACGTAACTAGGCAAAGCCACGAAGCCAATAGACCAGTGGTAGGATAGCCAGTTCATTTTCCCTGGCCATGAGGTTCAATAGCAGTTACAGCAAACTGGAAAGGTGAGATATTTGACCGTTCAAAATCTACCTAATTTATTTATTTACAGTAGGATGTCGATAATCCGAACGTCAAAAATCCGAACGCGATCCCTAGAAGCTTTTTACATTTTGCCTTAGCGCTAGCGATAAACAAACAATAGGGTGGTCCTTCGGCGTTGTGTGAAATGTGTTTTAATGAAAGCTCCTTCATATGTAATTGTTTGTCATACATATTTTGATTTTGATTTTCTCTTAGGCCTATACAAGTTAAGTTTTAAGTGTGAGTTACAAGAACACTGTAATTTAGTGTACGAGCAGGTTCTTCAGAAAAATTAAATGTAAGTAGCCTTACATACGGTATTGTAATTACTGTATGTACTGTATAACCACTGTCTCTCTAAAAGAGCATACTGTACAGTATATTTAAGCCTAAATGGTATTTTCTTGCTCATTTTCGAAAATCCGAACAATTTGAAAATCCGAACTACCTGTGGTCCCAATTAGTTCGGATTTTCGACTTCCTACTGTATTTATTTCTTCAGTAAATTTTATGATTTAAACCAATTACATCGATAGCTATTAGCGATCCCTGTCGTAATTTTTATACAAAAGTTATCCAGAAAGGAAGTTCTGTTAGCTAATTTTAAAAATGTAATTGATCAAATAATTTTATTATTGTTTAAAATACAGGCCTTTCAACACATTTGCCATCCCTGTTGAGACACTTATCACAACGAGATATTATTATATTTTTTAAATCCATATCGATGAACGATGACACCTGTGACGATAACCAAGAAGTAAAATAACTTGTTTGACTGCATTGTTATCACCGAAGCCTGGCCATAAAGGAAAGCTTTCAGATGTAACAAGGTATGAAAATCAAACTGTGCAAAGTCTGGTTTATTCGAGGAAATGTTCCCAGTTAAAATCTGTAACGAATCGTCGTAAGTCTTGTATCATGGGAAAGAGAATTGCTGTGAATGAAAACATCGCAGCTTAACATGTAACTTAGCTTGTTTTGGATTGCGTGGATTTTCGCAGAACTTCGCTATTAGTGTTGGCATTTCACTGCACTTCACACGCAACGAGTGTTTTGATTTTCTTATCTCAACCCACTACGCAGCTAAGGGTTAGCGTACGCGCCTCTGGCGTGGGAGACCCTTGTTCGATTCCCGGCGGGACCTCATGTGGTTCGGACTCCATGTTAATCAGTAGGTCCACGTGTCATATAACCTCCCTGCTGAACGAAACGTTAAAATCAACTCACTTCACCTCACCACTGCACAGCGTCTGCACTTCTGTTTTCTGCTTTGCAATGATCCGTACTGACTACGTAACGGACCAAATTTTGGTCTTGTTCCGTTACAGACATATTTTAATACTTTAATAAATAGTGTTCGTTGTCATTTCTTAAAAGTGGCTATTTAGGCGAGAAGAAAAATGTACAGATTTATTTGTTTATTTCCAAAGATGTTTTATATTCAGAAAGGCCATAAATGTATATTGTTTTAAGGGACACTTCGATTAATTTAACATTTTCAAAACATATAATTACTACTGACTTTCGTTTGTTAAACTATTAATATATATAAATTATTATTGTAATTCAGTATAATGTAACTACATTCTCTTCCGATAACTGTAATTATCTTATATTTATTATATTATAATTTAACGTGTTAGATGAAGAGGAAATTTTAGATTGATATGTATATGCTGTTGTTTATTGAAAATAAAGATAGATCGAATTAAGTAACAACGGCAGAATGTAGTTAGGAAAATGTTAAATTCAAATAGTTCTATAGATAAATCTAAGGATTCTGTTCATTTCTGTCGATAGTTAATGCTACAAAGATTTTCAAGTGTGAATTGTGAAATGAATAAAATGCAAGCTATGTCCAAGTAATAAGTTTCGGGTCCCCCCAACTGCTCCATCTCACCTCATGATGTGCTAAATGATCATCTGACATAGAATTAGGTTCCAAAGTTGGGCGTCCGTTTCCAGCAAAATTTTAAAAATTTACAGGGATGATATGGACAATTTGATCGTTTGTGTGCTTGATAATATATAAGAATTTAAAAAAAAATCTTTATTTGTTATATATAAACGGTTACAAACATGGGACTATTCGGTGAGCGGAGGGAACTACTTGGCGCAAGGTAACAGAATAGTTGCATTGTGGGAAACTAACGAGCATTTATATTATCAACATGGCGGCAAATATACCGAAACGATGCACAGGATGTGAACTGACTGTGTTAAATTTTGTGAAGCAATACGTTCATAACGAGCAAAATCTAAAACTATGCAAAGAGCATGAATTAATGAACTTAAGATTGAAAAAAAAAGTTTCACCGTAGAACTATAGAAAGTACGTAGCATTCTATATTTTAATTATGAACTTCCCACATTTTTCGAGTTTCTCCATTTTGGAAATTAGTAAACATCCTTATTCTACTTGGTCTTTATAACACTTTTCGATACAAAAATATTTCGAGTTTTGTCAGAATTGTTATAACCATTTACAATTTCGGAATTAATTACGTTTACAAGCAGGTGATCTAAGAGTAAAATATGGCAAACCTAATAGTTTTATTTTAATACATCATTTTTGAGATTTGCTTATTCTATAAAGCTATTTCCCTTGTGTCGCATCACATTATCTGCCTACGCAATTTGTGCTGTCCTCTCTGATTATCTTTCCAAACACGTGAAAGGAAAATGACAGCAAGAAACTGTCCCAGCAGGTGACTGAAATATGCAGCAGCTTTCGATATGGTAGAAGATGGGATACTTTGTTTTCTTTTTAAAAAACAAGAGTTTTTTTAAAATATATTTGTAACAAAACCGAAACGCTGATGAAATATAAATGAATTGTACTTGTTTTATGTTTATTTCTTTCAGAATACGAAAAATTATAGCGAAACAGGAAGCCTACAATTCTTTTTCAAGAACAGCCTTGTTTTTGTCTTATCTGTGCTTTTCTAGGAAACGCGGAAAAAGATTAATTCTTAGAAAATTTTCCAATCAGAAATTCCATTGTCCGAGCTTCCACTAACCTAAGCTTATTTTCGCAATGCCTGTCATAAGTACATTTGCAGAAAATTGAAATTTGCATACAGGTTCAGAAAATCGGGTTCCAACATTTGGAAATTTTACGCGTAAAATCTATTATGTTACAAAGTAGAAGTGATACTTGACAAAGTTATTTATGAAGGCGCCAAAAATGTAAGTGAAGTATTAAAAATGACAATGATATTTTTTTGCTTTTAGTTTTATGTCCCAGATTTATGCTCTGTAGGACAAAGAAAACGAATGATTAGTGAAAGTTTTATTATTATTATTATTATTATTATTATTATTATTATTATTATTATTATTATTATTATTATTATTATTATTATTATTATTATGGAAGCATTGGTGGGTAAGAATGTGGGAGGACAGGAGAATCCTGAGAACACTACGAACATAATGTAGTCCACCGCAAACTCACATGACTTGGGATCAAACCAGATTCGAATGGTCTTGTATAGTATCACCGTAGAAACAACATTGTGAAGTATAAGCCATTACAATGTAATTGTCTGTAAGGCAAGTATGTACTGGGTATAGGTCTACGTGATGTGATAATCACAAAACTCTAATAACAAAAAATGCTAATATATAAATTAAATTAAATATTTCAGATTAACTTCCGACGATTATGTCCTTTAAGCTAAAGGAGACGATTCACTGAGGGGGAAAAATTGTAGGTGGCGTACTTAAAAAGGTAGGTTACATGCGTAATTCCTGTAGTTTTTGGACTTAACGTACAGCAGACGTATAACTGAAAACGCATGTTTTATATTACTTTCTGTATAACTGTTACATCTATACGTACTTTCCGTATGAAATAATGTAGGCTGTCAGGATCTCACATACAAATGGACGAATATAACACATAGCTGAGGAATGAAACATAAGTATACGCAAGATCCTGAAGTGGCATGAGGGCAGTGTGTATCAGTTGCGGATCCAGGGGGACGATCGCCTCCCCCCAGAAGAGGAAACTTTCTTATTATATATATGAAAATCCCAGAGTTTGGACCTCTTAAAAGTAGCAGTATTCCAACCCACCGCCCGCCAAAAGTCCGTCCTGGATCCGCCCCTGGTGTGTATGTAGCACACGGATAACGTATGCTCCGTACTGATTTCTGTAGTAAGCAAGATGATTCCGTATATTTGTACAATATACCGCTGTCTGGAGAACGGATTTCTCAGTGTTATTAAGGCAAGTGAATAATGATGGAATAATTGGTGGAATGAGAAAGTGGGAGAAAACAGGAGTATCCCGAGAAAACTCACGGACACAATGTTGTCTACCGCAAACTTACTTGGCCAGGGATCGAACAGGGACTCCATACACCAGAGATAAATACTCTACCACTGAGCCACTGCGCCTCTTGTTATTTTTTGGGACTGCGCAAGGGGTCAACAGGAGGTAAGCATTTTTGAAGCAATGGAGGTGTATGAAAACTACACTGCATAAGTGGGTACAGCCACAACCAAACACATTTTTCTCACAAGGCAATGGCGTATTTAGAGGGGCTTCCGGGCTTAAGTTCCCCCCGAAATCTTACTATAGTAAAGTATATGAAATATCTTGCAGAATTTTAACATTTTCAGGCAAAGCCCCCCGAAACAAAAACGTAAATACGCCACTGTCACGAGGTATTCATGGAGTTTCAAATAATAACATGCATGAAATATATGCATAGCATGCCATTGAGACTACTTCAAAATACAAAGTAAATTTATTTATTTATTTTTGTTTTTCGTAATTTTTCGTAAAAAAGAAGCTTTTAATTTGAGTAAATAACATTTTCGAGTTCATCTATTAATTATATAACTGCAGCTTTTTTTAAACCTCTATTTTTGTACAACATGAAGTGCATTCATTTCTTAAGTTCCATTACGAAAATTAATTGGTTCGGATTTGAGTTTAGCGTCCCATTTGGCAGCGAAGCTGTATGAGACGATCGTACAATTCGTATCACATCAGCTCCCGCCGGGAATCGAACCCAGGTCTGCCACGCTAAAGAAGCGTATACTACCCACATAGCCAGCTCAAAAATTAAATCATAAATTGATACTTTGATGTTCTATGGTGCTTCATTTCCAATAAATACAGGTATGACTTAACTGGTAACATAAATTCTATTTCCAACAGTGTTCGAAGTGGAGAAAAAGCAGAGGCGCTATGTTTTATTATTATTTTGACACAATATACCGTCTATCTATATGTTGAAATGCAGTGAGGGTATGTTGCCTAAAAGATTACACTTCTATTTACGTAATGACTGAAGACCATTGGAGAGCTTCTCTGTACTTACGGGGGGTGTCATGGAGAGCCTTGGATTTCGCACTATCAACTCTCTGAAAAAATATCCCCTTATGTTGTATTATAGACAATCATACACGAAAATGCTCAAGAACCGAATTTTATATTAACAATTTCTTGCAGAAAACCTCTCGGACCCTCCATTCGACTGAGGGGCATTCCAAACTCCCGGAAGATCTGCCCCTATCACAAGAGAAACCGTAAATCAGCCCATGCTCAAACCACGACATTTATATGCATTCAGGCAAAACACATACATAAGAAAGAAATAATTCAATACGGCATATCAAAATATAAAGTAGATGAACTTCCTTGCAGACATCTTATTTTAAGAACAAAAGATAGGAAAAAGAAGACAAAAATGTCGGTGTTGTCAGCTTAGAAATTATTTCTACATAAGAAATAAAATCATCTCAATGCAAATCTATTCGTCAATTACTTTGTAGAAAAATGAATTTATTGAAGGTATTTAGCATTTACTCTCCAGTGACAGTATGTCTTGATCACTGAAAAACCAGAGGCGGTATGGCATACCACCGCATACCGTCTTACTTATACCACTGATTTCCAACATTCAGAGTAACATGCATATACTGTACGAAAGTAGACTTCAGTTCCCAGCATAGTCGATTGGCCAAGCAATGAGATTCCGTACTGTTTGGATCTCTTTGTCTCGCACTGTGACGTAATTGTCTTCAGGTGAGAGTGAAGCAAGAATTCGTAGAATGTGACAAAGAGAACGGAGGAATGTGGACCACTTGCCATTGCAGAGTCTAAATTAACGTCACTCAACTTAGGTTTATATTGGTGTTGGACCGACCTTCCCCGCGGAGTCACACTTTACGCGACGAGGACTCGCACAACTTCCGTGTCTACTTGTATCACCGCACTTAACACTAAAACTGGAATTCTTATTCATCAGTTTGTAATTGATTGTTTTCAATAGGCACTATGTTATACGAATCGTCCAGTTCGAAAACGACTCTTGTCCATTTACAGAAAATTCCAGAAAACCGAGAAAAAACTGTGGGATCGAAGGGTTTTGTATAACTGGAAATATTTGAAGATGTTCAGGTTTTCCATATCAACACACTGAAGTATTCTCAGTTCTACAAAACATCCAGATCCTACGTTTTCAAAAAGTTTTCTGAGATTTTCTGTAAATGGACAGGAGCCGTTTTGGAAATCGACGACTCATATATTAGAAAATAGTATAACTAAGAAACGCCGAAATTATTTCTTAATAATAATAATAATAAATATTCTGCCATTATTGGAGGCTCACTTGCCGTAACTGAGAAGCTTCCATGCTCCACAGTCTTCCGCTAACCTCTTTGTCTTTATGTACGATTTCTCTGTTTTTATATCGTCCATTAATTGTAGTCTCCTTCGTCCTCTCCCTCTCTTTCCTGCCACCATACCCTCTAACATGGCCCCCGTAATACAGTTCCTTCTATCCAATGTCCCAATCAGTGTCTCTTCCTCTTCTAATAATATCTAAAACTGTTCTTTTCTGCCCTAACATTTCTAGCACCCTCATAAGAACGGTTCTAAATGACTTGCACTATATTCTTGATATGCAGCTGCAGACATACTTTATTTACAGTATCCTTCAAGTGCGGAGGCTACATGAGATCGTGATTGCGATTCAAACTACCGCAATGCGTTCAAATTTTTATAATCGTACTGTGAATCGAACCCACGATCACATGCATCACAGGCGTGTGCAATGGCCACTAAGTCAGCGGGGAAATGCTGCAAACATATGTTGCGAGGACGATTATTTGCAAGTATTACCAAAACTATTCCAACACATCATCTCATTTTTATCTTCTAAATCTTTCATATAATTACGAATTTTATGCTCAGACCCACAAAGTATTGTAATAGTAAATAAACACAATCTTCGTACGAGGAAAATATATTTATGGGAAATATTTGAAACATGTGCGGAGTCTTCTTCCTCCCCTTAGGATGTACGTTTCAATCAAAATGGCATAATGAGAACCCAGATCGATCCCAAGTGCTAAATATGTTAATCTCTCGTTTTCTTCATTTTCTTACCACTTCCGTATGATTTTCTCTTCCTCTGCTGTTCTAAGTCTGTCGTTGGAAATAGTATTCCTAGTTTTCTTTGCTAAGTTTGTTCGTTTCCTTGCTGACATTGCGTGGCTTATGTTGAAAATCTACGTCAGAAGCAATGGAAAATACATTATGACGTGTAATAACAAGAGAAAAGTATTTAAATGTAATAATCAATGAAGTCAGTGTTGCGGAGTGAAATATTCTGTTTTTAGGATAAATTTTGAACTCTCGCTAGCTCCTCAGTACACTTCTTTACACTCATTTTAATGAAAAAGACGTAACCCAAGTCGAATTAGATGTTTATCAAGTAGCTGTGTCACTTGTACACCAAGTGAAGGAGTTTGGTTTGTGAGGTGTGATATTTTCTCAATTGATATTGAAACCGGAAGTGGTAGATTTCTACCATTTGTGGTTTCAGTAGACGGATTAGTCCAGATGGAATATATACTTTAAACGCTTAGTTTATTGGAGAAAACCGCTTCTTACTATCTGTTACAGCTTTCACTCTATAGCGATGAAGTTAAAACTGAAAGTAGTTGGTTTCTGCCATTTCCGGTGTGAATAAAAGGTTTAGAGAGAAGATAGCACCCATTCTTGCCACGCTAAATCGATTTCAAAAAAGATTTTTTGCTATCTGTTATTGTTTTTGCTCTATGTAGATCAGTTTCGAAACCGGAAGTTGTAATTGATTTCACTCTCTTCCGGTTTTGGTAGAGAGTTAAGGATGGAGATGAAATGTACAGAGATTGATTTATTTACATATATGTTGAGCCGAAGTCAGTGTACAATTGAACTGCGCACGCGCAATCCATCACTGTGAGATTGCCACGAGGCAAGCAGCAGTACTATCTTGTTAGTCACGTAGTGGAGCAGTGTGGTCGAGCATTGTTTAATGCCGCCGAAACTGAACAGATTCAGAGAAATGTTCATTGTAGTCCTTTTCGACGCTTTAGTTTACAGTGATGCGCGTCGGTAGAAACGTGTCAATTGCGTAATTTTCGTGTAGATCGTGCGACTGCGAATCGTATTATATGGCACAGCACCCTGGGAACAAACCGACGCGAGCAGCAGGTCCCCGCTGTTATTGCGTGTGGTTCGACGTATAGCAACCTTCGAAAATTTCCACACACAGCGTGGTATGGCCATCAAATGCTGCATATCGCAGGTGACAGTCAACCGCACCATTGT
Source organism: Thermobia domestica (assembly GCF_964235325.1). Lineage (NCBI taxonomy): Eukaryota > Metazoa > Arthropoda > Insecta > Zygentoma > Lepismatidae > Thermobia > Thermobia domestica. Next base: position 350,679,071 of record NC_137456.1, on the reverse strand, counting down.
CAGAAATTTATACCTCACGGTCGTTCGCAAGAGCAGTGTGCACGCCCTGAAACCGAGTCATGTGCTTGAGCGAAAAAGGAACCGCGGGAGGCTGTATGAACGTCATATCGCGAATGATTGATGGAAGTTCGCTGTTACCGTTGATGAGGCTTGGATTTACTTCACAGACTGTGGTAAAGTTTAGGTCATTACATATACACCTATTGGCACCAAGGGCCGAAGCACATTCTTCCGCCAGTGCACAGAGAGTTTCCCGAAAGGGTTCATGGTTTAGAAGGTTTGTTGCACAAGGGCAAACTGCGTCTCCGGAAGGTGGAACGAAACATCAAAGTTAATGCTGCGTACTATCAAACTCATGTCATGACTGAAATATAGCAGCGTTGTACGAAGACGTGAACCAGGTTGAACTGCATCAAGACAAGGCATTCAACCACACGGAATTCTATCGCTGTATGGAACAGGAAACTGTAATTTCGGCAGTTCCCTTCTCTGACATCCCTGCCAAGAGTCCAGATGCCAGCCAAATGGACTGTTGTGTTTTCGGACTTCTGAAGCGGCGTCTCTCCAATAGGTCGAATGTGCATTATCTCCGGCCTATGTAAAACCTGTAAAGAGGAGTGGGATGAAATAACGATAGTCCATCTGCAACGCAGTCCCCTCCAATGGAAACTCCGATACCGGGCAATAGTCAGTAGAAGTAGCCTACAGAGCGAACATAACTGGGGTGGAATGACGGCATTTCCTATGTAAGTGACACATTCAAATTCGATTCAATATAAATGAATCAACCTTTGTATTCTTGGGATGCTTAATCGATTGCGGAAATTGTTTCTTCGATATCTCTGACCGTTTTTGCTATAATGAGCAAGGTTAAAACCGGAAACGGTTTATTTCTACCATTTGCTCTTTAAACCGATTTAAATATTTCATTTCCATCAACGAATTCGAAAAATGAAATGAAATCTTTGAGTTTTACGTCCCACGCTTATGCCGGCTAGGCTAAAGGAGACGGTGATGATGAGTGATGAATGAAATGGTGGAATGAAGAAAGTGGGAGGAAACGGGAGAACCCCGAGAAAATCCACGCACACGGTGTTTGTCCATCACAAGGTTCACTTGGCGGGGGCTGGGATCGAGCCCGGGACCCCAAGCACAGGAGGTGAGCGCTCTACCACTGAGCCACCGCGGCCCCGCTCAACAAATTCGATTTCTGACTTTTGATCTTGTATACCCTGGCCAAAATTAATGGTGGTCCGTCAAATAGTTCTTGGAATTACTTTTTTTTCTCACTCGGACGCACTTTTTAATAGGCAGATAAATACATCGTAATCTATTGGTTAGAGCGTTGGACTCACGTCCACGTGGTCTCAGATTCGATTCCCGGCCGGTGCTTTTCAATTTTCGGCGCTCACGCAGCGTCGGGACATAAACTGGGGAGTCACGTGAATAAAAGACATGACGAGCAGTACGTCTAAAAAGATCCTGATATCCCTCTTAGAGACAGGGCGACGTAGCTCGCTGACCACGCGTTTGTCACTAAGCTCAACGTACTTCAGGCGATCGCTAACAGATGGCGTTGAAGCGGCTCATGCCTACAATGGGCTATTACCCCAAGTGGCTTGGTTTTGGTGAACCAAATTTCTTAAAATCTCGTGTTAATCGGTTTAGCCGGTCGTGCGTGATGTGATCACAAACAAGATTGTATTTATTTTTATTATTACTTATTCTTCTCCCAAGCCTTCGGATCGTCCGTAAATGGTTCGGACACTAGCGACATCTCTTGACATCAGATAGGAGATTAGTGCAGCTAGCGACAAATATTGGCCTAAATATGAACTATTAGGAATTACCGTGATTGAAATCTGATCCATATTGCTTGTATTATAAGGATTAGGAATGTCTAAATATTTTATCCTAGATGTTTATGCAGCCTGTCTCATTTAAATGATTTGCAAGGTTGCATAATAGCGTGACACTGAGGCGTCAAGAATAGATAACCGGAGTTGAAACATTTATTTAGAATGCTAATAAAAACATAATTAAGACCTGCATTTACAGTTTAATTTGTATTCATGTGTAAAGTTTTGCATGTTTGAAGAACTCTTTACAACACGGAATAAAAATTTGTAACCCTTTGCAACTAAAATGGCAATGAAAAATGTAATACAAGAGACCTGGCAATACTAATTTATTCCGTACAACAGCCTCATAAGCAGAAACACACAGGAGAGTACATTGTAGAGCAGAAATATTCTGTGCTGAAACAGTGGATCTATGTTTTGCAGTTGATACGTTATTTTTTCCTCTCTCTCTCACCTGTCATAGTGCCAAAACATACACACTCGTCGTCAAAGGACAGGTACGGAAGCTGTAATGGCGAGAGACATCACTATTTCTGAGAGAGACAAACAAAACGAAAACAGTCGCTCCAAATGACCACCAGAGGGCATCGACCCTGGTTCTCTCTGCTCTTATTTCTACCCTCTTCCCCCGCCAAAACCATGTTGCACTGTCTTCGTATATAATGTCATTAAGCTTCACACGGCGTGTATGTATATAAAAACTTCATTTCCACGAATCGTCAATGTGATAACAAAGTTTCTCACCCCTTCGCTGGTTTATCATCTGCTCCCTCTTCCCTTTTTTCCTCCCAGCTTTGAACAAAGTTCGACTGTTACCGTATCTTTTCAGTCATATCCAGTGTTTCCAACCATCTTGATTTTCTCCTAGAATATCCCCGTTAACTGACTTTTGTATCAAGCTTTTCATCAAGGATAGTCCAAGTAAATATTGAGATGAAATGTTTAATTTTGACAAAAGAAAAAACTCATGTGTATCATCTACATTACTTTATCTTTATTAATATTTCTTATACTGTAGTCCGCGGACCACAAGTGGTCATCCAGCCATTAGCAATAATAATAATAATAATAATAATAATAATAATAATAATAATAATAATAATAATAATAATAATAAATGAACTACATATTACACACTATAGTCCAAAATCTCACACACGTATTGTAGATAATATAAATATTCTACATTTTAATAAGCGAATGGTTATGCAAATGTAATAGCTTATATTTAGTATTCTGAATAAAGTAACAGAAATTTTAACATTAGAGAAATTACTACCATTTCCCGCGTAGGAGCGTCATTTTCCGAAAACGCTGACATACGTATTCCCTTATTTTAAACTAAGAGTTTATAAGTCGAATTTCATACCTTTAGCTTGCGAATACTCGCATTGGGTATTCTCTGAATAGTGTCTGAAATTTTAGAGCGAAATTTTCTCAAACACAGAGAAACACGTGCTCAGTTATTTTTAGTGTTGAATTTATACACCGAGCTTCATCAACCTAACTTCAGGGATTGATATGGCCCCGCGTAGCCTAGTGGCTAACGCTCTCGCCTTTGGTGCGAGTGATCCCATGTTCGATTCCTGGTGGAGACGCTTGGTCGAAAAAGTGTAACAGTTTCTTTTTTAGGTTAGCCATCCTAAGTGAGGTTTTTCGTATGTTTTCTTCATTCACACCAAGTAAATACTGGGATGGTACCTAACCCTGGTGAGGTCCTGGGGTGCATTTTTCCTCCCCTCTTCCCCGGATAGTGTGCTCGCCCAAGGTTGTCAACCCTCATACGTGACGGGCTTAAAGCCATATGAAGGCATAATGTGTATAAATATCGTATTTATAAATACCTAGGTAAAGTTCCTAGGGTTCATGAGATACTCTGTTCTTGTGCATATACAAATATACAGTAATAATAAAAACTGTCACGGTGTGTATTTTTAAAAATCTTTCTTATCCCTTCTTCCGCGACGAAAGAACTTTCGTCCATCTTTCATGTTTCTAGCTATAGTATTAGAGATGCAAAAAATGTCTTACATTCGATCAATGATAATTTCAAGAGACGGTCTGGGAAAGAAACCCCCCAGAGTTAGGAAATTCCTATCTGGGCCATATCTGTGTGTCAAAATATTTCTTTTAACCCCCACCCCCGTATTTGAAAATTCATCCTGCGGAAGATCTGAAAGCAGCATTGTTTACGTCCCCATTAAAGCAAAAATCTGAAGTAAAAAAAATAATAGATTTCCTAAGTTTTGTGCATCAATGAATTTAGTTAAAATTATTGAATTTGTACTGCCACTTCCAGTGAGCAGTGCTGTGATTCAACAAACTTATATCATCATGAACAGTTTGTGGACCAAAGTATACATTTTCATGGAAATATTAATAAAACAAAATACTTTTTTTTTTTGGCCGCATGTGTATAGCGTATGGTATTACGTATCTAGTTTTTTCTTTTAAAAAAAAATCGTCATCCCGAGTTTCTACTGTGAAAAGATGGCAACCATGGTCGCATTCAAAACATTGCAAAGGCAGCGGAAATAGGTAAACAATCTATTAAACTAAAGATACAAAATAAGGCATTGCATTTCCACACTGTAGCTCAAGACGCGAGGTGTTTAATTTCCTTGAAGACAAACACGACTTCCTGATCGTCAAACATCTTCCATTGAACAAAATGTTCTGCCAAGTTTCGCATTTTTAACGGTGTTTGTGTCAATATCTCGTCACTTTTGTTTCAATGCAGATACACATTCTTTATCTTCACGTACATTGCAAGAATGAATCATTACAACTGTTGGTAGACAATGTTAAAGAAAATGAACTTGTCACTAACAACAAGGGTTATCAGTGTTTCAAGAAGTTCCTTTACGATCGTTTTATTGTCTGTTTTCGATTGTATATTATCGTACCTTCTCGCTATCTTGAAGAATCCATATTCTCATTTTTGTTTTCACCACTTAATTACCCTGTCGTACAGCAGAACCCATCTTGGGAGTAATTCAACCTCGGGAAACAGGAAATTTCGGTGTGGAGAAACCTTGATGCACGGAAATTTGGTAAACGGATATTTCGGTGCAAAGTTATAGAGGTAGCGTAATAAAAGTTGTAATTCTTACTTTGTAAATTGTTTTCTTCAATTAATAGTCAATATTTGTAAACAACATTGCTCAAAATTTGATATCTATACCAAAGCTTCAAGTTTAAGTGAAGTTGGTTTAATGGTTGATATGGGGCTTAGCGAACCTTTCAATAGCGAATCTATATGAAGCATCCGTGTGCGTGGGTTTCCTCGGGGTTCTCCCGTTTCCTCCCACTTTCTTCATTCCACCATTTCATTCATTACTCATCATCACCGTCTCCTTTAGCCTAACCGGCATAACCGTGGGACGTAAAACTCAAAGATTTCATTTCATTTTTTCTATATGAAACATGGACCTAGGTTAATCTGGGATCCAAACTAGATAAGTTCCCACCAGGAATCGAAGCCGGGTCTCCCACGCCAAAGACGTGTATGCTAACGAAGGAGCTCAGTTCACGTGACAATCTTCAGTTGGTTGGCATTTTCCTTTCTAGTATCAATGAGAGGCATGAACGTAAGATTTGAACAAGAGCATAGATGCAATTAGAGAAGTGCCAGGGGGCAGCCCCCCTAGAATATTGTTAAGTCCTCAAGAATATCATTGGACCACAGACTGAAACTATGGTTGTTGCAGAGGTATCAGGTCAGATGCTCAAGTGTGTTTTGCCCAACCATTAAAATGTGGGACATTTCCTCAAGTGTCTTATCTGGCTATTGATCATGAACTGGAAATCCATCACAGGCGCGAAAATCTTTGCTAATGCCCAAAACGGGAGGTTGAGATTCTCATATATGATAAAATATATGCAGGGTTGCCACAAGTTAGATATCATATTTTCCATATTACGAAGGCAAAACACTGTATCTGAGCAATTCAAGGTACAAACTGGATTTCTTTTATTGCTTAAAAGACTTAAGAAAAAGAGAATAATTAATTACAGACGATACACAGTATGTACGAATTCTTAAATAAATAACATTAATTTCTCAGGTTATGCACAGTATAATTCAAATGAGCTGTATTGAAGGAAATTATATTAAATGTTCCATTGTTTGAAACAAAATGTTTTATGCGTAGAGTATAAAAACGATTAAGAATAGTATTAGCCAAGAGAAGAGATTTAAGGCTGTTTCGTCTTGAAAAGGAGGCTTGAAAGTGTTGTCTTTAAAAATGAGTTTTTGAAAGAGTTCGGTGTCACCTCCAAAATTCTCTCTCGACATTATGTTGGGTAACACTAATTCCATAATCTATATAGTACTATTATATAAAAGAATGGAAGTGATTCGCTCATCATCGCCTAGATCATGCTTCTTTAGGTAAAAATAAACGTGAAATTTTTGACAGAATATTCCTCGGGTGTACTCCACTAGCGCACAAAGAAATGAAATAAAGTGCTTATGGTATCTCGAGCGCACAATATTCGATATTGCGTTGTCATGTTTAGATTTGTTTTACAAATTAGGGCTATATAAGAGATTGTTCCTGTTACATACAGAGGCAAATATCAAGAAATATAATAGACTTTATTATAACACGATTACACGATTAATTGCCACATTTTGATTTGTGAAAAATACGAGAATATGTTTTGAATGAAAAGATAAATAGCAAGAAGTATAACATATACGTAATATTATTATATAGTAAATTTTATATCCACGATATGTCTTTAATTGACATTTACCCATTTTTAGTTAGCACCTATAAAAAAGAAGAAAGTGAACATCACCAGCTAGCACAACAGTATGAGTACCGCTAAATGTGTAACTTTCGTGAAGGGGAAGATTTAAGTTTGTTTGTGTACCAGTTTTAGACAATTTAAAATAGGATTCTTGAATTTCTTTTATGCACAATTATTCTTGCTGTTTACTTTGAAAATGATACCATATGTTAATAGAGAACAGCAGTTTACTTTTTTTAAGAATATGCTGACAATATGAAAGTATAAAGACGTGACACGTAATATGTTGACCTATCTCCAAATTCTGTTTTCTTCTCCAGCGCGAAATAAATTAACTAATCTTGTGCCCAGTGATAATGCACTATTTGTTTCGACGGTGGAGGATGGTGATTTTGAAAAAAAAAAAAAAAAAAAAAAAAACACTATTGCCAAAAACTGTTTTATACAATGGAGTATCATTGCATCATATTTTGTGCACTCGAGGTTTCTTATTTATGTCATGATCGCACAGAGGCCTTTATTTGTGCACTCCCGGCCTACGGCCTATCCCTTTTATTACGGAGGCAAGAGATAAAAAAGGATTTTTGGAGCATGTATTCCAAGGAAAATAAAGAGGTTTTTAAAGTTTTTGAAATTAGAGAGATGAAACTCAGCATATAAACTCTTCTTTATAACAAGAGAATACGTATTTTTAGCGCTTTCAAAAATGCCGCTTCTTACGGAGACATTTCTATAATATTCAAACTTCTCTTCCTTTCTTCAGAGACTGTCGAATGTGAAGATTCGCTTTAGTTGGAGATGTGGAATTCAGTACATAGATTTTTAATTAAAAATAGGGGAACACATATTTCAAGAGCAAAAAGAAGGTCATATTTATTATATTGAAAATTCCTTTTATTTATACATAAAGTGCCGAGTGTGACAATTTAAATTTCCGATATTATATTTATTACACCTTATCTTCCTGTAAGGAAAACGGAAACTTCTGCTACTGCATGCATAATCAGAATACGATAAAAATATGTATTTAATATCTAACCTTCGGTTGTCTGGGGACTTTGCCCAAAAATTGCCGTGTTTCCTCAGCCTACGGCCTCACACCTCATACCCCTGCAAGCATACCGATTTTCAGTTCAAACATCAAGTTTCATGTTTCTAACTTTCGGGATCCCTAGATATGAATGTATTATTATAATCCGTAAAGAGGATTACGTAATATTTTATCGTTTAATATTGAATATGGAAGTTGTAGTATGTTGTTTTCAATTCCTGTTTGAGTAGAAAGATTAGTGTTGAAATGGAATATAGGCTATTCTTGGGACACTTAATTGATTAAAGAAAATTGCTTCTCGCTATCTATTACCATTTTTAATTTATAGTGATCAACATTATAACTGGAAGAGAGTTCCTACCTCCGGTTATTCTAGAATGTTACGGATGAAGATTAATGTTGTCTTTGAAACGTTTTATCGATTACGAAAACAGGTTTTCGCTATACCTATTACTGTTTTTGTTATATAGTGATCAACGTTAAAACAAGATGTGCCTTATTTGTACAACTTGCGGTTTCACTAGAGTGTTAAGGATGAAGATGAAGTTGTCCTTGAAATTTGTAATTGATTTCCGAAAACCGTTTATTTCTGTCTATTTCCGTTTTTCCTCTACAATGATAAATGTGGAAACCGGAAATGTCTCATTTCTACTACTTCCGGTAGGCAAATCACCTCCATCAACGAACTCCCTCGAGATAATCACTCTATCTATCTATTGCAAAAACAGAATTTAAAAATTCGCATTTGTTCAAAAGTTATCGTGTGGAATAACGGACGTATGTACTAACAAGTAGAGGTAGGACCAACAAGTAGTTTAACCAATCAGAGAGCGAGTTGATTCATTGGCGTTAGGAGAAGGTTATTTGACAATAGGTCTATTGTTTACAGGAATGTTATTTAACCTTAACGATATTTGTATACAATAGATGTTTTATTTTTATAATATTTTATTGATTGTTTATATTATTTTCTATTGTGACAGAAAAGTAGTTTGACCTTGATTAGTCACGTACGCAGAGGTTTGTTTTGGAATTTCTAAGAAAAGCTTATGTTTGTTTGGGGGAGAGGTAGAACACAGGTGTGCGTTAAATTTTTTCTATTGTGACAGAAAAGTAGTTTGACCTTGATTAGTCACGTACGCAGAAGTTTGTTTTGGAATTTCTAAGAAAAGCTTATGATTGTTTGGGGAGAGGTAGAACACAGGTGTGCGTTAAATTTTTTCTATTGTGACAGAAAAGTAGTTTGACCTTGATTAGTCACGTAGGCACAAGTTTGTTTTGGAATTTCTAAGAAAAGCTTATGTTTGTTTGGGGGAGAGGTAGATCACAGGTGTGCGTTAAATATTTTCTATTGTGACAGAGAAGTAGTTCGACCTTGATTAGTCACGTACGCATGGGAAAAAAAATCCAAGATTTTTAATGATCACGTGATAGGGAGAGTTGTATGAACTTGTTGTTGTTAGGACGCCATTTTATTGTGACGTAAACGCTTAAATACAGAGTTTCAGGAGAGTGTTTTATGTATTACGCTATGGCTCCCGTTCGCAAGTTAGTTTTTAGCGAACTCGACGACGAGGAGACATTATCATCGCCTCCTGCGGGAACTAAGAAGTTAAAAACCGACAACAGGCCGGATTCCCCGGACTCTATTGAAGTAGTCTATATATCATCTTCGGATGATGAAATTTATTCATCATCTTCGGATGAAGAAGGCGAATTGGAGGAACCAGAGACACCATCTCCAACGGTGTCGCCAACGCCACCTGCATCACCATCACTGTTAAACCGATCCAGTTCCAGATTTTGGAGTTTAAACTGTACATGTTCCAGTCAGAAAGTGGACCGTGATTGTGTAATTGATGCAATTCTTAATTGGGACACTGATAGAATATTAATTTGTGGTGGATGCGCAGAAGCATTGGCTAATCAAATGGGGCATGACTGTTTGTTTTTGAGTCCAGAGGAACTAGAAGATCGGGCTCTGAAATCTTTGCTGGACGTTGAAGTAGAGGACTTATTTTATATATATGCGAGAACGCATATTATTGGTATATTTACACAAGAACTTTTTTATGAAGCCTTTTTTGACTTAATTGAAGAAAAGGAACCTAATTTTTTGAGTGAATTAGTTAAAATTTTTGAAAGCAAAGACAAAAAGAAAGGCTTTGCAAAGTGATTGTGCGTGTGTGTATGCAAACTGAAGTGACAGTGTTTGAAAAACATGTATTCTCATATCAGTGGTGGTGGTGATTATATTTGTGTATCTTGTAGTGACAATAATATTAGTGAACTGTGTATTTTAAAAACTATAAATGTATACTTACGTTTAAATATTATTTCCTGTGAACAATGCACGTTGAATCTTCAACACCGGTGTTTGCTTCTTCATGATACTGGAACTTTTGCTGTACAGCATTTATCCAATGAAATAACTCTTATTGATTTGTTTGAAGTGTTTGAAGAACATCATAGTGAAATCTCAAGTATAAACTTTATACGAAAAACGCGAGAATGTTTAAACAACATGGAATTTGTAGGACAAATAATTCCGTTTTTGTTGAATCGTAAACATGAAATTTCACCATGTGTTAATGAATACATTATCGACATACAAGGTTTTAAGATTTCAAATAATGAATTTATTATTCGTGAATTTTGTTTAATTGCATGTGATGATACAGTAAATTTCCATTGTTTAGTAAAATCTCCGATTGAATACAATCAATTATCTTTAGGATGTCAGAAACAAGTTGATTGGTTAACATCAAACTTACATGGACTATCTTGGAATAATAAAAACGGATATACTGTATCACATATACGTAACCTTGTATATCAATTATGTGTGCAAGATGCTACCTTTTATTGTAAAGGTGCAGAGAAATCCATTTGGATTAAGAAATTATTTTTGTTAGATAATGTTATTGATCTTGAATCAAAACAATGCCCACCATTAAATGAATTATGTGCAAATGTTATGAATGAATATTGTTCTTTTCATGAACAAAATATACAACTTGAGAAAAAATCAGGTTGTGCATATCGAAATGCCCAACAACTTAATTTTTGGTGGAAGTTTCAACGATCAACAGCATTAACTAACATGTTTTCAATGATGTAACTTTACTTTTTAATATTTTTATGTTTGTGAAATGAAACACAAGAAGTAAAATTTGAAACTTTTATTTTAAAAAAATCTTTTTTTTTTGATTTTTATATATTTATGTACATAATATATACAAACAATAAAATTATTATTTCAGATAAATATTTTGTTTTCTTTTTAAAAATTTATTTACGTGGTTATATACAATTTTATCATTCTTTTTTAATTTTGTCTTATGAAATAAACTTAAAGTTTTTTCAAATGAATTATTGCGTACTATATGATACATGAAAAATAACACGAAATATCCACACAGCACAGATTCTTCGTCTTGGTATGGTTGACTATTTACATAATAAACTTTACTATTTTTACATAAGAATGAATGAATTTCTTTTGGCACAGGCATTCGTAAACTATCGAAATAAAATCCTTCATGATTTTTGTTTATGTATAGTCCAACCCAATGACTTCCTGTGGAATCTGATGTATCAAGATTAATGATTAGTCCAACAGGAGTTTGCACTGTTTGTGGAATTGTATCAATGGAATAAATTCCATTCACATATGATCCAGTTTGTTTATCACTGAGAAGCACTTTTAAAATTTCATCTGTATACATGATTTTGTTTATTTCTTTAACGGAGTAGGAATATATTTATCACTGGTATTGTTCACAAACAAAACATAGTCATACACTTTTACATATTCACTGTATAATAAAGCTTCATGCACACTGCACTTGTAATGTCCAAAGCGATGATTATAATGTGCACACTTTGACACATGAAATCCTAGAGATGTGTACCGTGGACAGTCCAAATCCTCGAGATTGATAATATCACGTTGAAGAATTTCCTGCAGAAAGTCCTGACGAGCTTTGCCGAAAGTGTAAACAGATGAAATATTTGTACAATATTTGCGAAGAATTTCTTTAAGGTGTGAGTATTCGACATCTCCTTCATGCCATTGGATTCCATAAAAATTATCACACAAGTATTTGTTTGCTTCTATTATTGTTTCACACAGTTCAGTATTAGCGCACGGAGGTTTAAATATCCAGCTTTGTATGAATGGTATATCTGGATTAGCTATTGCTAACTCTTTAACAATAAGTTCATCGTCATCCTCTCCACGGTAAGCGGAGAAGTGAACAACAACCCTCATGCTACTCAACTGATTTAAATTTAAAATGAATTATCACTATATACATTTCTATCTTTATCTATTTGTATGAGTGAGTCAAATTGAGCATACAAAATACAAGTGATGGGTTGTGTTAATGACTCTTTGAATGATACTTTTAAATTAACGGGAGCATCGCGTACAACATCCCATGTAGTATCATCCAATGTAGCAGTAGGGGATAGAATAAATGCATAAAGAGTGTATCCATGTGGATATTCATCATAGGTAACAGTATGACCATCATCTTTATAAAATATTCCTGTACCGGAAAACAGAGTCTGGTAACTTAGAACGTATAAATTATTTGAAAAATCAGGGGTGAGGGGATTGGGAGGAAATGATTTTGAACCAACTTGTAGTTGCAACTTGTTAACGTTAAAGTTTTGGAATTCAAAAGGATTAATTTCTGATTTCCCATTAAAGGCTGCGTTAGAGACAAATCCGATAACGATTGCTTTAGGTACATTTCCAAGGAACAGATTATCAAGATTGTAGGAATTTACTTGTTGAGGTATTGTATATGATCGAGTTTCAACTCTTGTAAGAGGTAATTTGGCCGTTTCATGCACCATACCTGAATTTATTTCCATACCAACATGTGCAGATGTGTCAACACGTCGTGCATACATCGTAACTTCTTGAAGCACTACTTTATAAGATGTATTTGGAGCATGCATTAAACAAAACATATCTTTTGTTCGGTGTAATTTAATACGAAGACCAACTTTGTTTGGAAGCACACGACCTAAGCTTGCAATATCAACATGAATACGTCCATACATTTCAAATGGTGTACTATTCTTAACAAAAGCAGCACGTTTATTAAACCCTGTATTTGTTTCATCTAATGAATTAAATTGTTTTGCGGTATCTTTGTACCATAAAGAAGATGTAAGATGAGTTTGCGAAGCATCATTTGAATAATTTAACAAGGTTTCAATATATGCACGATAAGGATAAGATCCAGATGATGAACTAATTAATTTATCATTTAATGAAATATCAACTTGACTAAATAATGAATGTAAAAAGTTATTTACTGGTGCAACTACATCGTTTGCATCTAAATTATTACCGTTTGATTTTGTAATTTTACAACGTACATAAAGATAAAGATAAGCAGGATGAATAAATTCACCTGTTTCACCAGGAATAACAAATTCAATAGGTCCTTCTGAAGTTAGTGTAGAAATAGGACGATATTCCACATGAGAGGTTGCTTCTATCGCAGTTTGTGTCATTGGAACGGAAAATAAGTCAAATTCTGAAGTACAACACTCATGGCTATTTGAATTAAGTAAAGCCATTATGAAAATATATCTTTAGTCTTCCTTCTTTTTGTTTTACGTTTAACAGTACGAGAACGTTTACGTTTGATTGGTGGTCCAATTCGTATTACAGGAGCTTTACGTTTTCGTGGCCGTCTCTTACCGCTACCAGATAGTAACTGACCAACTTTATTAACAGCTTTTGTCTTTAATGTTTCACCAGCCTCTTTTACACGTGCGCGAACGGATTCTTTTATTGGACGATTTTCTAATACATCACCTGCAACTTGTATACCTGTTTGTAATGCTTGGCGACCTAATGCTTTGGCACCTTGTTTAAGGAATGGTAATGCAATACGTGCTAAACCTTTAAAGAAACTACCGATACCGTGTCCACGTTGATAAACTGGTCCTGAAAAATAAGGTATTCCACGACCACGTTGATAACATATACGTCTAGATTTCATTTCTTTTATTTAGGAGCAGCGCGTTTAAAATGAAGTGTTACCGTCAATGTCCCGGAACGAAATGGCAAATTTCGCCCTGCATGGTCCTTTAGTAGTACTTCGATATTGTTAAAACAAAATTTTGAAACTGGTAAATAATGAATATCTTGAAATGTAATTGTTTGCACTTTTCCATATTTCACATTGCAAACTGTTGCAATACGTAATAATGGTGCCTTGGTATCACCTAAATATTGATATTGTACAATATCACTATACACAAAAATTTGATGTGGATAACCAATATCAACGTAAGGTTGTCTAAATCCACGTTTATGTAAAACAAGATCTTTATTTTCGGGAAATCCTAATTGTAAAGACAATGTTGGTGACAATGTAAGTGATTTAACACGTTGATCACATTCTACGAATACTGTATTTGACACATTAAATCTTATGAATTTGGAAACTTTATTTAATTCTTCAATTAAATGGTACACGGTTGAATAATATCCCGGTGTAATTTTACTTTTCTGAGGTTCCCCATCTTTTAATGTAAACCAAACAACATTTTCACCATCGATAACATTATGACATGTTAGCGGAATGTGTATTTCACTTAAACCAACACACCAATCGGATTCAGATAAGCGAATAGTATTATTTAATTGATTAATAAAATGTGACGGACTATTTTTAGGATATACATCAGTACTAGCATTTGAAACGAGTGTAATGTAAAAACTATCATCAATACTATCAGAAATCATTTTTGCTTAAAGTGTAGTGTTAAGTTTGAAGTTCCAAATTGAAATGGTAGTTTTTGCCCGTGTTCATCTTTTAAGTTTACTTCTATCGTGTCAAAATACTTTTTCTCTACTTTAACATAGTGTGGTGTGTGAAATAGAAAACATTTGATGCGTGCATGCTCTTCATCATAAACATTCAGTTTTCGAAGTAAAGGTCCAACGTCTTGTTGTTGCTTTACAACATCAACACAAACATTTACTTCAGTTGGAATATTATAATCTAAATTGCACGGGAATTTTCCACGTGGTAATATTCTTTCTTGTGTGTTTGGTGGTTTTAAGTATACAACAGGAGAAAAATCTGTTGAATGTTCATTAATAAAACCTAAAATGTGTTGTAATCCTTTTGTAATACCAATCATACATTGATCGGATGATTTTAAAATATGTGATATAAATACTTGATTTTTATTTTTATGATATCTTATCATACGTACATTTTCAGGTAACATATCTAAAATACTTTTTATAGAAGAATAATATCCCGGTATGATATTAATTTCGTGACGTTCATGTTTACCATCAATTACAGTATTTATGGTAATTTTTTCGTTTTCACCTACATTATAAAAACTCCAAGGAATATTGATTTGTGTTAATGCAACACCCCATTCTCCATCCCTTAAATCAATAGGTTGTGCAAGTTTTACTCTATACGACGATGTTGTATTATCAAAAAGTTTACTACTTGCATTTGAAGGAAGAGTAACGTAAAAGTCGTGTTTAAATGTTGAATTCATGTTGAAGACTGAACAGATTTCGCTTTAATCCATGAATTCATACTTGACGGATATCCTAACCACTTTACATAAATCCACCCCTTTTTTCGTTTAAGTACTTTTTCAATTAAATAATTTTTGTTTGAATTAATTATTACTTTTTGTAATTCTTGTGCATAAAATATTCCTTTAATTTCATCACCATTCCAATCTTTTAATTTATAAGTTACTGGATTTGATTTAATACATCGATCTACAACAAATATTTCTTGCGACCATTTTGGTAAATATCCTTTCTCTAACTTGTGTTTATATTTACTGACACGTACATAATCACCCGGATGAAATTTACATGTTAATTTCTTTTTTGCGGTTGATGTTCCATATAACGTGTTCCATACTTGATTAATGTTTGAATCATTTACTTCTGCAGGTGCCATTTTAATACTTCTGTGATACGAATGATTATAGTTATGTACAATTTTATCGAGAACATCAATATAACGATAGGTATTTTTTGCTGTAAAGTATCGATACAATCTTTCTTTTAATGTTCGTATAAAACGTTCTGCTAATGCACATTTAATTTCCGAATGCACACTATAATGATTGATTTCATTTTCTTGAAATAAACGTTTTACATGTTGATTATAAAATTCACCACCTAAATCTGTTTGTACATGAAACACGGGTAATTTTAACTGTTTAAAAATTTTTGTGATTGCTTTAACCATTTCAGGACCCTTTTTTGTTTTTAATGGAACGCAATACGCATACCGTGAGAAAATGTCAATACAACATAAAATATATTTATAATTATTATTATACTTTGCAATATTTTGCATATCTGCTAAATCCATTTGTAATGTTTCATTCGGTGCACTAACATAATATTTCTTTCGCTCGAAAACTTTTCGTGCTGGTGCATGCAATGTATACGCATCTTGTGATGCTAACCATTCTTTTATTTTCTTTTGTGATATTTTAGTTTTACGTTGCAATGTTTTAATACTAGATAAAGAAGCGGGATTTGAATAATCATAATATATTTTTGATAACTTTGTCATTTTTATTACATTTTATATTCTTTCCAACCTTTTAAAAAATCTGTTTTACGAATTTTACTACTAATAACTTTCGGTGTACTCACAGGAGTAGAAATAAATTCTTTAGGAACATTAAGTTCTTCTAACAAAATTTTAAACTCTTGAATTCCTACTGGCTGTCTTGAATATTTTCGCATACGAACAACATCATTCACTAAATCTATAATATTTGAACCTGGAATTTGTTTTCCATGTATCTTTACTGTTCCTGATTGATCCCAATCTATTTTATTCGAATTTATTAATTGTTTAATTAATAGATCTGTTTTCCTTCGATGTGTTTTCGGTACTGATTGTAAAATGTCCGATACAACGGGTAAAATAGAATGATTTTTTTCTTCAGATGATGTTGATCCTTGAATTTCTTTTTCAACAATAGGTAATGTAACAGGTTTTTGTGTAGATGAATATTGTAAATATTGATGTAATGCTTGCTGGTACATTTTCCATTTTTCTTCAACACTAAGATCACGACGTTGTAAAATATTACTCATTTCTTCATCTAATCGCGATTGATGTGTATCTATAGACTTAGCATTTGATTGAAATTGATGCATTGCATTCTCAGGAACTAAAATCATTTTACGTAAGCCTGACATGATTTTTATCTTCCAAAAATACTACTTGCTACAGCTCCTAGAATTGGACCTAGTAACATTGGTAAGAACGCACCGCCTTTCTGAAGTAATATCTTCCTTTTCTTGTTTAATGCTGTACGTTGTTGAGAAAGAACTCGCAAGATCTTTTTATGTCTACGTAATCGTTGCTTCTGACGAGAATTTAAAGGAATGTTCCCTTTTATTGTATTTTTAGCAACTTGTGAAATGGTTCGTATTAAATCACCTGAAGCATTTTTCAAAATATGTTTACGTTTTGCTGCTTTACATTTACACAGAGCACGGAGTGTGCTAAAGTGTTGTTTCACCTTCAACATCTTGATAACAACTAAACATAAACTACCATTTCATCGTCTTTTACGCTTGTGTACACGTACATTGTTTCATCGGGAAATATGTTTGTACGAATTCGTAATGCATCATTTGTTTTTTGTGTTAAATCAAATAATAAATAAGTATGAGGCGAACGTGTTACTTCATCAAATACATCAACAATATGTTTACTTTGTCGTGGCATAATTTGTCTAGCTAAATATTGAATTTGTAATTTATCACGTGGATTTTTAAATACTATAATATAATGTGCATTTAAACTAATATCACGTGCATATTTTCCTTTTGGAAACAAATTTTGTACTATAAATATTACAGTTAATTTTTTATGATGTGCATATTTTGTAAATAAATTTGCGACATCACCATTGGTTTCAGACATTAAATCATCTAATATTAATAATGAATTTTCTTCAATGTGAAAAGTATTCATATCTGGAATTCCCTCTACGAATCGAATATTTGCATGAGAATCCAAGTGTGGTATTACTGCACCGTAACACCATACAATTTCACGAAATGTTGTAGTAAACATATGTTCACGTTCATTAAGTAAACGATTTACAAAACAAGTTTTACCAGCCCTTGATGGGCCAGCAATTAAAATCGTAGAGGGATGATTAAACTTTAACATCTCGTTATCAAATGATTGCATGGAATAGAAAGCTCACCTTTTTATACATTCGCACACACACTCTCACTCAACAAAATTAAAAATGACTAGACTATTTAAAATGACTAGAATATTAAAATGACTAGAATATTTAAAATGACTAGAATATTAAAGCATGTTCTTAATATAATCACAATCAATAAGAGTCAATAAATAAATAAATAACTAAATAAATAAATAAATAAATAGAGCTTCAATATGAATTTTGACAAAGAGTTTGCATAGCAAACAAAATAGCACGCACACACTCAAACACATTTGGCGTTCGTGGGTCAAACGTTAAGTCTCTTGGTAACCGTATGGTAAT
Organism: Thermobia domestica; assembly: GCF_964235325.1. Classification (NCBI taxonomy): domain Eukaryota; kingdom Metazoa; phylum Arthropoda; class Insecta; order Zygentoma; family Lepismatidae; genus Thermobia; species Thermobia domestica. The sequence goes on along the minus strand of NC_137456.1, from coordinate 350,660,828 downwards.
GTCCTAGTCTTTTGTACGTCATGTAAAAGAATATCGTCTTCGTCATCAATACGTTTACGTTTTTTGTTAACCATACGGTGTGTCTTGGTCTCTCGTCTTGAAAAGATTTGGAACCCACGTTTGCGGATAATACTTGTAGGATTTTCTATTATTACAGATTCAATTTCTTCTCGCACTAACGCATAGAAGCTCTCAAAATTAATTTTTTCAGAGGTTCTATGGTTCAGTGTTATCCCCCGAATTTTGTAAATGTGCCGAAATTCCCCTGCAGCATTTCTAAGCCGCATACAATAGTTTTTGGGGCCAAGAGCAATCAGAGTGATAAATTCCCACCCTTCATCTACTTCATCTGTTAAATCCCCAAGATAATTACCCAACTGTAACACGGGTTCCTCATCTTTCCGTTGTAAAAACATAATACTGTCCGTATCACAGTAAAGTGCTCGTTCAGGTCCTACAGCAGTCAAAAGGTCATAAAGTTTAAGTCTGGCCCACGAAGTAATAAATGCTGCCAAGACGACATTGGAAAATCCTAACGGGGTGTTATCATTTTCCAAGTCCTTGTAGTTCATTAGTAAATGCCTATCACCGACTGGAATCACTGAATGAACTTCATATCTTGCCGATGAAAGGTACCTAAGAAACTCTTCTGAGTTGTTGAGGATTGTACACTTCATCGTGTCCGGGCGTTGACCCCATTTCCCATACAGCGAATTAAGGTATAATTTCGCTGTAGCGCGCAATCCCGGGTTCTTCCTTATATTATCATAATTTAATTTAATGCCTTCATGGGCATAATATTCATCGATGTATTTCTTTTTGTCTTCTTCGGTTTTGCAAGAAGCAGGAAAACCTGAGGCTTCCTGTTTCATTTGAAGAAAGGAGTTCACGTAATTCCCGAACAGACCACCTGAATTCCCTTCTTCTGGGTCCATGAGTTCGAACTCCCAAATTTCGTGAATATCGATGATCTTATAACCTTTTTTAAGAGCAAGGTGTAGCTCTGGAGTACAAAATGTACTTGTTATTGCGCGATCTATTCCTTTATGTGTACATTCCCCTACAACATCATTTCCTTCTTCTTCCATACATGATCGGCACAGTCCAAAAAGTAAGCGTCCACCTGCCACATATGGGAGAATAGGAAAATACATGTTTTTAGGAGGCATAATAGTACATTTCACTAACCCATGAGTATTTTCCACTTCTGGAAAATCCGGCCCCCTGTGAATCTTAGGCATTCCAATCGGCATTGGTCTACGTGCCATTACCCAAGGATATAGAGACGTAATATCATAATATTGAATTGTCTCATTATCCTTGCAATTAACGTATGATCTAAAGACTTCAGTACGTCCACCTTGATATGCCATTCTTGGAACAATAGGATCCGCTAGATGAGTACAATGTTCTTTAATGAACTTTTGTAAATCTTTATCTGTCTTCACCTTATTGTCCCAAGTACATTCCCAGATCTCGTGTAACTTTACACCAAGATTTTGAATGTATTCTCGACGTCTCATGGTTTGTTCGTACCGTCTTGCATACGTATCGCAAGGATCCTGAGAACCATGAATGATTTCATCACGGTTATTAGGAATACATGAAACACACCCGTGGAAATTGCATCCATAAAATTCATACACTGTTTTTGTACTTGGATCGTATCCATCAACCCTGTATTTACCAAAGCGTACCTCCGGACCAGTACCACAGTATTGGATATTCCTACCAAGTTGATGCTCAACATATTTTAACCACAAAAGTGCTTTTGCACTTTGTCGCTCATTATGTTGAAATCCCTTTGGTGGAATTACAGCAATGGTATTCTCCGGTAAGTACAGAGTACGGTACGTTTTCATACTTAACCCTGCAACCGTGGAACAAGCAATAAAACATTGGAGACCATTCGTCTTCTCTTCTATGATGTTACTAAATTTGATGATAGCTTCTGTAAGAATTCTAACATCATTTTCACAGTAAGCCAACATTTCCTTTTGGAGATCATACTCCTCGCCACTTGCAGCACGTTCTTGGTGCCAGGCGATTAGTTGCTGTCTTTCTTCCGTGGATCGCGAATCAGGATCAAAATATTCAATAGCGGGAACCGGACCTACATAATTTTGATTTTCCAAAGTATTAAATAAGTATGGGAAATCTCCCTTTTTCAAATTTCCAGATAGACCTAACGTTTTCGGAATTTTGGATAATTTAATTCCAAGGAACAAATACGTGTCACGGAAGAAGAATCTATTTGCAATATTCATACAAAATATCTTTTGACCCTGTATCAGAACATCAGGAATAATATGTTGCTTTTCAATTAGATTTCTTAAGCAGAAGATACCATCAAAACGTCCAGAATTATGTGCCAAAATTACTATGCGTTGAAACACTGGACGAGCCATTAACACGTGTTTAATGAAGTCATCCATTGTTTTAAAAGAAAACGATCGATTTCCATTTTTATCACCGCAAAAGTTGCAGGGATCATCCAGAGATTTACTTATACAGTGTGAACATGTATGTCTGCTACAAATCAGGGCGACTTCATGTTTCCTTTCACCATTCTCATTTTCAGGCATTAACATCGTTTCTATATCATATGCAATGTACATAAACCTTTTGATATGTGTAGGCTTCAATTTTTGCACAAAGCATTGATGATTAGGTTCAACGTGAACCTTACACGTGGCACAAAAATGTTCACCACACTTATGTGCAACTTTTCGAAGTCTACTGTCAGTCATACGATCACAATCGGGACAAACCTTTACATAATGACACTCACTAAAGCCAGCTTTATTAGGTGCCAAATGATTATTAAAACATTCACCCTCAGGAAACTTTCTATTACATGCATCACACTTGATTTTTCTTAATGTGGGGTTTTGGTAATGCTGCTTATTGCAAGCTAAACACCGCAATTCGCATTTGTGTTTATGTCGACGCTCATCGTATGCTTCCAAACATTTAGTGCAATACTTTCTATTTTCTAGGAACGATGTAATACACTTAATTGGTGCGAAATGGCCAACTGTATTACCTCTTTCATAATAAATATACATTTGTTTTGGTGCAGGAGTTCCAGGGACAAGTACCTTATATTTACGCTCATTAACGGATTCATCTCTTATATAAACAACAATTTGATACTTTCCTGAAAAATATTTCTGAAAAGTATCAACATCGCTTAGATCGCAACCATTCTTTGCTTTAACATTAACATTTGCATCATTACAAAGTCGGTCTGCTTTGCTGTTCCAAATTTTCTCATTATCTTTTTTCAAATTATACACTGTAAATTTACTTCCTTCATATTTCTCCAAATACCAAACAATACTCTTTGGCAGACAGAGCATATCAGAGCCGTTAATATAGACAATGTGACGGTGAAGCACTTTTTCCATGTCTTCGTAACGGGCGGCATTACATCTTTTTGGTACACCTTGCCCGCTTACGTTTTTAACTATATGGAATCGAAATTGGAGTTCATTTCCGAGCAAAAATTCTTCATTGGAATTTAGTATATTTTCCAATGAAGTTAAAATGACTTCAGCACTTAAATCGCTCTTTTTTCTCCAAGGAATATACGCTGGTTTTTTGTTTCTACTGTTCGAGCTATCGATACAGAGACCAACGTAATCCTCTGCTCGAGCGTCAGCGAGAACCTCGTCTAACGCAAAGGTAACTAATTTCTTAATATATCCTTCTGGATTTTCAATATTGTTTTCACCAGAAGGACGAACAGCGATTTCTCTTCCACGAAGATTAAAATTCGTGAAATCTTTTGTGCTGTCTCTTACGATTTCGAAGTTACCATCATCTGATTTTTTAAATTGTTTGTGACCAACTTGGTCGCGCCTATGCGACACATTTCCGTGAGATGGTCCTGCTTGTGGAGATACTGATCCATAGCCAATAGTATCCCGTGAACATTGCACATCTGGATGAACATTGTTTACAGGATTTGTCCCTTGAGTTATTTGAGCAGATGAAACTGCATCGATACCCAACTCTTCTTCTAAAAACTTACCCAGTATCTCCATATAATCATCATTATTATCAACGGAATTTTGATTATATTCTTGTTGTTCAGCATCATCAACAATCATTCTATTATCCATCATATTACCCAAGTTTGAATTTCCTTGAGGGGTATTGACTATGGAATTGTTACATGATGATGCTAGAACATTACGTTGGGCCAAAACAAAACGCGAGCCATACTGATAAAATTCAGATACCTCTCTATCATTTACTCTATCAAGTTGTCCTTCTCCCCTATTAAAATAATGAATAAACCTCTCGTGCGCTAAATGATACATGTTCTCCCCTCTGAAAAATCCTGCAGAAAAAAGATCTAACACATCTGCAGAGGAAAGACATGTATTCAAAACTGCGTGTTCATCAGAAGCAAAATACTGGTGTAATAATGAAAACAAATACTCACACCTTTCACTCCCTCTATGGCCATCCTTCTGTAATTTAACAATTTTCTGCCAAGCCGCCAGGACTCTTTCAGCATTATGTAACCCCTTCAACTCTTCCTGGAAGAGGGTTTCATCGACGACGTTAAACTCCAAGTTGAAGAACTCCATCTGTAATCAGGAATTGAGTTTCTTCTTAATATAAATAGATTAATAATAATTTGATGTTTCTGTATATCTGTTAATACAGTCACTTTAACTTCAATATATCTACTTGTTTTGTCTTGTTTTGTTTTTTTTCCTTAGCACAATAATTTCTTCTTATGTCCAATTTTTATCTTGACTAATAATATACAATAAATTTAAATTTGAGGATGTAATAAAATTACGTCATGCAGGTATCGTCGTCAGCATTCAAATGATTATAATTGTACAACAATACGGTATATATACAATACAAAGTATGACGTCACACAAATATAAAGTGTTAAAAACAAGTTTCAACATGTTTTGCAATTTTCCTTGGAGTTTGCAGTGCAAACGATACTGCAAAAGATATGAAAGGGGTGGGGGAAATCAAAGCCATGCCGCCTACAGTGGGAGAGGAAATCAAAGCCATGCCGCCTACAGTGGGAGAGGAAATCAAAGGAGTGCCGACTGAGTGGGAGAGGAAATCAAAGGAATGCCGACTGAGTGGGAGAGGAATTCAAATTATTTATCAGTTCACACAAAGTGTTCCGACTAATTTATTAGGACAATTTAAATAAGAACAAGTTTCTAAAGCGAACAAGAAAATAAATGAGTGGGAGGGTAGATCAAAGGAATGACATCTACAATGTAATTATAAGGGATGCCTTACATAGACATCTTTCTTGAATGTTAGTGAAAATATTAAAATAATATGATAAAATCACCATAGGGACGCCAGGACATTGGAAAAACAGAAAATGACGAAAAGGGAAAAGTGAACATGTCCGTTTGGACATTAGGAATAAAAATATTTAAACAGTATAGTGAAAATCAACATAGGGACACCAGGACATTGGAAAAACATAAAATGAAGAAAAGGGAAAAGTGAACATGTCCGTCTGGACATCAAGAATAAGAATATTTAAACAGTATAGTGAAAATCATCATAGGGACACCAGGACATTGGAAAAACATAAAATGAAGAAAAGGGAAAAGTGAACATGTTCGCCTGGACATCAAGAATAAAAATATTTAAACAGTATAGTGAAAATCATCATAGGGATACCAGGACATTGGAAAAAACATAAAATGAAGAAAAGGGAAAAAATGTACAAGTCCATCTTAACATTGGCTACTAGCTAACATGTAATGTATTTACTGCGCATCCATATCATGCACTGGTAGCCGTCGCGCAGAAAATAAATGATTTTGTGCATGGCGGGAAATGTACATGGTCATCTTAATATTGGTTGTTTACTAACATATAAAATACCTGCTGCGCAACCATATCACGTACTGGTACCCTCGCGCAAAAATGAACAAATATGTGCATGGCGTGAAATGTACACGGTCATCTTATCATTGGCTACTAGCTATCATGTAATGCACCTACTGCGCAAGCATGTCACGCACTGGTAGCCTTCGCGCAGAAAATGAACAAATTTGTGTATGGCGGGAAAATGTACACGTGCACCTGAATAGTGACTTACACAAATCTAGCCTGTATTATCATTTACTGAATGTGTTGCGTACAAAAACAATAAATATTACATATCGTACCTATATAAAAACTACTATGGATCTCTTGCGTACGGGAGCGGTGTGTATAGATACCATATGTTGTCTAAGCATTACTGATCTTCGCGTAACACGTACCTGTTCGCGTGCGTAACATTATAATGTTCGTCTTCGCATTCGCGTCGGCGTTCGGACGCGTTTTCCATTCGCGTAGCCCGCGCCGCGCCGCGCCGCGTTTTCCGCTACCGGGGACCCGCGTTGCCGCAACCGGATATTAATGATTACGTATTCACATCTAAGACACTTTCCTACTTGTGCAAGCAAATATGTCTATGCAGAAGCCGTTAGGTAAGTGACAAATTGTTTTTTATATTCAAATGATATTAAAATTGAAATTGTGTATAGGTATAATACAAACAAGACAATATCATATATAAAATCATGTGTACCAATGCATGACACAAAACAGTGCAACAGCACAATCGTACAAAGTCATACATACGAAAAGCTGCAATACACATCCACACATACAGACAAGCACATGTACACACACCCTAATGCTTCACCACATACAAGTAAAAGGCTGTCTACTATCGAAAAGGATAATGCACAAACACACATACAGACACACATATGTACACACATGCATGTTAATATGTCACCACACACATCACATACATAGGCAAGCAGCAATAATACAACTGGAAACACAAAACAGAAGGCTACCAAGGCCTACAGAGGCAAACCTATGTACATGCACGGCAATGCTCCACCACACACATCACATACATATGCAGAACCAAAATAATACAACAGGAAACACAAAACAGAAGGCTATCAAGGCCTACAGAGGTAAACCTATGTACATGCACGGCAATGCTCCTCCACACACATCACATACATAGGGAAAACAGCAATAATACATCAGGAAACACAAAACAGAAGGCTACCAAGGCCTACAGAGGCAAACCTATGTACATGCACGGCAATGCTCCACCACACACATCACATACATATGCAGAACCAAAATAATACAACAGGAAACACAAAACAGAAGGCTATCAAGGCCTACAGAGGTAAACCTATGTACATGCACGGCAATGCTCCTCCACACACATCACATACATAGGGAAAACAGCAATAATACATCAGGAAACACAAAACGGAAGGCTACCAAGGTCTACAGAGGCAACCTATGTACATGCACGGCAATGCCGCACCACACATACCTCATACATAGGCAAAGCCACAATACTACAGCAGGAAACACAAAGGGAAGCCTACCAAGACCTACAGAGGTAAACCTATGTACATGCATGGCAAAGCTCCACCACACACATCACCTACACACGGAATGTCTCAATAATACAACATCAAACACAAAACAAAAGCCTAGCAAGGCAAACAGAGGCAACCTATGTACATGCACGGCAATGCCGCACCACACATACCTCATACATAGGCAAAGCCACAATACTACAGCAGGAAACACAAAGGGAAGCCTACCAAGACCTACAGAGGTAAACCTATGTACATGCATGGCAAAGCTCCACCACACACATCACCTACACACAAAATGTCTCAATAATACAACAGGAAACACAAAACAGAAGGCTACCAAGGCCTACAGAGGCAAACCTATGTACATGCACGGCAATGCTCCACCACACACATCACATACATATGCAGAACCAAAATAATACAACAGGAAACACAAAACGGAAGGCTACCAAGGTCTACAGAGGTAACCTATGTACATGCACGGCAATGCCGCACCACACATACCTCATACATAAGCAAAGCCACAATACTACAACAGCAAATACAAAACGGGAGCCTACCAAGACCTACAAAGGCATGCATTTGTACAAGCATGATAATGCAGCATGAGACACATACATACATACACACACACACACACACACACACACACACACACACACACACACACACACAGACACACACATACATACAAACATGCAGAGAAAGAAAGAGAAAGTGAGAGAAAGAGAAAGAAAGAACGGATGTCTATCAACGCACAAACAAGCAACAGGCAGATATACTTGTAAATAGATGCCTACATATAAACATATATACATATAAACAGTTGTGGGCACGTACATATATACATATATACACATATACAAACAATATATATGGTCATAAACCAAAAACGTAATCAAATACCCTCAAATAACGGATTCATATCAAAAGTTCATACAAAATATGCTACAAACTTGTCTTGATATCGTTCTCCTCCCCTTTCTCATTCCACCATTTCACTCATCATAAAGAAAACTACGATAAAATAGCTCAACATGTGTATTCTTGGGACGTAAATCTAGTAAATGTCATTTACATGTATGTAAGATACAAATATACCAGTCACCCCACCGTAAAAATGTCTTTCTACGCCCCTAAAATGCGTATAGACCATTTTATCCTATCTCTTTCATGAATATTTAATCTTTCTAGCCTAGTTTTTTAAAAAAGAAAAAAGATTCCAATGAATGAATGGATACTGGTTCCATTTTATTCAGTCAAAACAGAAAAGTCTTCCTTTTTACGGCCGACCGTCATAAAAACATCACTTGTCATTCAAGGGAATTCCGGCCAGGAAGGAAAAAGAAAAAAAAAATGTCAACAAAAACAAGTATGTTACCCAAAGCAGTTAGACTTGTCTCATTCATTGATAGTTTCGTAGCCCGGAAAAGGATGTTCTAGGGGGGGAAAGGGAGGTCTGGTTCATTCACAAGTTTTGCTACTATTTTCTTCTTCTTTTTCTATGGACGTAAACAAACCCTTATACCTATTTCATTCACAAACTTAGAGGATTACCTGAGTCTCTCAAAAGAAAAAGTATACCTTCTATATGGTTAGAAGAGCCTGGTCTATAGGAACACAAAAAATGCTTGTAATTCACGTATATTTAGCATAAAATGAATAAAATTAACATAATTAATTCCCGTTTTTAATCTTTTATCATTTCCAAATACTTTTCACATCTCAATGGATTGTAATAACCCAAAAATTCAAACATATATTCGTCTCATAATAGTACTTTACTCTTATAGAAGTCCGTATTTACATTGAAAAAATCTGTTAAGATATGATTCTATCATTTATATTTCCAATACAAGAGTTCAAACACCGATACCTACAATCGATAAGTGTGTTTACTACAGTATTATTCTATTTGCTTTCTTTGCTAAAAGTGGTACGGTAAGTCAGTGAAAAAAAAAAAAACGTTTTCTCTGGTCCCAGGTTCAATTTCTGTCCATAGAAAGTTATGTTGGACAACATTATGTCTAATTTTTCTCGGATTCATCCCGCTTTCATTAACTGCAATTTATAATCTAATCTAATCTAATATGTTAGTCTAACTGACATAATTGTGGGACGTTAAACTGATCAACTTCATTTTGTTTTTGCATTCATTATATCCACTACCATTTACTTCAAACGATTTCCAAGTCGTAACAATTTCATTCCATTAAACATCAAGGATAGCATATGAGTTCCCGCCGGGATCAAACCCGTGTCTCCCCCCGTACAATCAAGTGTTGTTCCCTCTAAACATGTAAACAAATACTCGTTGATTCAAAAATATGTCTGCTAAGAAAACTGTTTCCCTCCCTATGTTCACATTTCAAATGCATAAAAATAATAAATATTCTTACCTTAATGATGAACTAATCACAGGCGTAATGAATATATCACCAGCAATGTTTCATACAAAAAACAATCACAACGATTAATATCCCACAAATAATATCAATCAGCCAAGAATCACCAACTCAAAACAGAGATCAACTCTGAACGGAATACTTGTTCAATAATAAAATGTTCGTTTCTCTTCTTACCAATTTTATAAACAGGTCTTCCCGCCAAAACAAGTTTGGGCAACTCAGTTCCCCGCCCTTCTACCTTTGCGTTCCAACATAGAATCCGGCGCGTCTTTCTTTTCCAGCGGTCTTAACCATTAAAAGAAAGAATGTTTCGTTTCAATACAATCTTTACAAAAACTCGAGGAAAACAAATTCATGTAACAACCTAACTGTTACGTAAAAGGGGAACAATACATAAAGCTTTTTCAAAGTTCAATGTCAACTTTGGGTTTTATTTTCTCTTTTTTTCTGTAAGGGAGTAAAAAATTTCTTGAAGGACATCTAGAATGCAATCTTCACAAAGCTCTCTAAAAAAGTAGACAATAATCCCTAACAGTTTCTTTTTTAACACTAACTAAATTGCACAATTGTGTTCCAAAAATCTTTTTGAGGGGGACTCTGGTATCTATGTGAAGGTCACACTGTCTAATTAAATCTGATGGTTGTATCTAACGGTGAATCCTAATTTTTTCACGGGTCCTTTCGGCTGAAGGACGATATCACCTCATAAATACCAACACAGAATCACAAGTATATCCTATAACAAAATGGGTAAATCTTTAAAGAATTCATCAAAGAATTCGTATATAGCCAATAATAAAGCGTTACTTGGCCTTGCATCAACTCTCAAAAACCTTGAGCAAATTGTAATTTCTAAGAATTCAGGTGTCAAGGATTTTTCCAACATCGTTTCACATATTGGCAATAATAAATGATGAAAGAACGTACCAAAAACATCAATAAAGTTTTATTTTTTCAAGATAACCTTCAGTCAAATTGTATTTTCTACGAATTTCAACTTTCACAGCCATAAATTGTCAATAAACACATATTTTCAACGCAATAAATAACATAAAAAACACTCATAAATAGCAGACACCCCTCTAATCACGCAATAAATAGCATTAACTCAATGCCAGAAGTCTCAATTTGGACCTAAAGGGTTGAACTACTTGTTGGTCCTACCTCTACTCTAACATTTGTAATGTTATAAGTACCACAACGTAATCCTAATAATAGTAATACTTCGACTAGCTAGGTGTTTCGCCCTCAGACTCTTGCATTTGTTCAGCCTACTGTCTCGCACCTCATAAACGTACAAGCACACCGAATTTCAGTTCAAATACTAACTTTCATTTCTCTAACCGTCCTAAATGCCGAAATACACTGATAATTTCAAGTACCAGGGGACTTTGCCCCCAAACCTGCGTTCGATCGGCCTACGGGTTTACATCCCATGAACCTATAGAGTACCGAATTTCAGTTCAAATACCAAGTTTCATGCCTCTAATCTTCAGGGATCCAAAAATATGAACATCTTATTGTAATTGTAATTCTCGCCTTTTTTCTTTCCTTCTAAGCCAGATGTAAAAAATACGTATAGAGTGACATCTTATTGTAGGCCTAATAATTGCATTCCCTACCTTTTCCCCCACCATTTTTCTTCCTCTTTTTACTAAAATATCAGAGGTTTCTAACCTTCAGAGATTCGAAATATCGATATATAATAATTGCAAATCCCCACTTCTTTTTCTTTTTCCATTTCTTTTTTTTTTTTTTTTTACCCTTTTAGTAAAATATCAGAAAACGCTGAAAAAAACTATCACATTATTTTAAATGAGAAATCTCAATACCAAATTTCAAATCTGTAACTTTAAGGAATTCGGAGATTTGGCCATCTTATTAAATTAATTTCCATCCCTATTTCTCCCCCTTCCGCGTCGAATTTCCAAAAATTCTTTTTTAGTAGTACCCTATGTCATAAATATTACATATTGTCCAAATTTCAAGTTTATAGTTTGAGCAGTTTGGTCTGTGGGTTGATATATATTTGAGAAGTTTAATTAAGTGCAAACTTTTTAGTCCAGTATGTAGGGGTCTGAACTCGGAAAAATATAATTAGTAACTTAATTAAACTTGCAGGGCAGCTTCTTTCCATCAACTATAGGCATATCCTGGAAGTGCGCTTTAAACTTCACGAAATATGGCTGCCATACCTAATTTGGCCGCCTTCGTCTATAGAAGAATGATGCTTTCCTTGATTTCTTACTTTACGTTCAATTCTAGGGTCTTGAAAGTTATAACAAAATATTTTGGAAGTAAAATTTCATTTCGTTTGATATATAATACATCTCTGTAGGTTAGGTAGATATGAAGTTACAAATGATAGAGTAGGCTTGTGTCTGTTTCTTTCAAGAGTAGTTTTCTTTTGTGCATCGTATGATGAAAACGCACTGGCTTTGTATCTATATTTCGTATACAGAAGATTTATTTCACACCAGTCACCCATTCCTCAGTTTTTACCTATAAGAGCAAGTTCGAGCAGACGACACGTATTGAAGGTGTACCGCCAGGAGAAAACTTGACTAGAGCAAGATATTCCAGCAATTGATTGTAGATCGGAGGAGTAAATGAAGAATATACTCAATTACTTGTTTGGACACACCAGCACCAAACTTTTTTTTTTTTTTTTTTTTTTTTGAAGCTTGTGTATTGCAAGTGTAATACTCTCAACTACTTAATCCAACTATTAGGTTAGTAATCTTCGAGATTGTACATGTCGGCGTTTTATTCAGACATGTTGGCGTTATATTAGTGTTGAACTACCCTCGAATTATACGTTACTTTTATGAATCTTTCGAAGTTCCTTCTTTCTTTTTCTTTTTAATTTTTCAGAGTAATAAGTGAAGCAGAGTTTATTATATGAAACCTAAATTACTAAAATAGAAACGCTCTGTAGGGATGCGCACGAGACGAGTCGAAACAGGATTTTCCTGACAAAATTCGAGTCGAGACACGGCTCTTCCAATAGAAAAATATACATTTTTCGAGTCGAGACATCACTTTTACAGCACATTTTCGAGATGAGACAGCCAGAAATCTAGTCTCGTGCGCATCCCTAACGCTCTGCTTCAAACTCGTCGTTTCAACAACTTTTTCCATTTGAAGCAGCAGTGGGTCTGATCCAACTCAACTGTATCGCTTATGTCCCAGCAGTGCACCTTACCAGAATTGGTTAATTTATGTGTCTTTTATGTACTATAGATACTTTTATAGTTTATAAAAAACTGAATTTTGCTTTAAATAACGTTTTCTCTTCGGACTATTTGCTAAATAAGTTTATAGAAATTTTCGCGTAATACCCCATTATTTTCAAATGTACCATATTTTGTATATATAAATTCTAATTATGGCATGTTTCTTTCATTCTTTCATTCATCAATGCCTCCTATAGCCTTTGAGCGCAATTGAGAGAAGTTAAATTTGATTATAGACCTATATACTACACAGGCTTTGGTAGAAATATTCGATGGGAGGGGATATGTAATAACTGTGATAATAATAATATCTTCCTATTGTGTTTCGTAGATCGCATGTTCACTTCTCATCCTAACACTCCCCCTCTGCACATAAATATGAAGAGTACGTGGGACGAACGATGAAAATCATATTTTCACATTTCTGAGATACCGTTTTTTTTTTAACTGTTTTAAATTGAAAATTGATTTTCATCGTTCTTCTCGCCTACTCTTCATACGTTTTCTCCACTCCCTGATATTCAGGTCCCAAATACCAAATCCCGATATTCCCTCTCCCCATTATTTGTTTATTTAACTAAAATAAGTTAATGTGATTTTCCTTCTTTATTTATAAATAATAAAATATTTGGAATTTTGTCTTATCTCCCCTTTCAAAAGTTCTTGAGGTACACTATGCAATACAAATCCCACTCTGGAAAACATTGGGAATGTATAAAATACAATCGGGGATCTAATCCAAATCTCCTGTCCAATGCAGTTATGGTGTGGTGCTTGAAATAATCGTCTCTACAATTCCTTCACGGTTTGGTTAAAATATCCCTTTATTTGGATAAGTATATGCTGTAGCCTGTTAAAAATTTTCTAAACATTTGGAAGCGATGTAACGTAATGCCTATAAATTAACCCTCCTCCACACATTAAGATTGTCACTTTTCCAAACTTTAAGTAGTCTGAAATCCACTCTATTTAAGTAGTAATTAAAATTCAATCCAAGTCGCCCGATCCCCCGCTTCCTTGGATCCACGCTTGCCTGGATGGCCTAACCAGGATGTACGGACTTGGGATTTGAACTCGGAATCTTACGATTAGTAAGTACAGCACAAACTATGTACCAGATACTATTTTAATATTGTCTTTTCTTCTTAATTAAGATTGACGGAAATTTTGATAGAACTACTAGTAAGAGTTATGCCTAATACGTAGGATAATAACAAAACATTTGACCAAAGAACGTAACTTTAAATTAAAATTGAACATCTCTTTCGAAACAACAATAATAATAATAATAATAATAATAATAATAATAATAATAATAATAATAATAATAATAATAATAATAATAATAATAAAACTGACTTATTCAGCATATATTTGAAAACTTGGTTCTAACGGCGTCAACCCTCTGGTTCGTGGGGTCCCTGGTTCAATTCCAGCCCGAGCAAAGTAGGCTTTGTTGTGAACACCGTGTGCGTTGGTTTTCTCGGATCCTACCGTTTTCTCCAACTTCCTTTATTCCAGTATTGTGATCCGTCTCATGCTTGTGTCCTTTAGCCTCGGTGCATAATCATAAGACGTTAGGCTAAAAAATAAAATAACGGCGTCAATAGAAATTCGATACTTAATCAATATAACTTCTTGTTTTTGCTTCGTTTTCACGTTGAGATAATTTAGTCAGTACTTTTAGATTGTGATTTGTTTTTAAAGAAAAGTTCAGTGAATTTATTGTAATACAAACATTTTATATTGTAGTCTTAGTTTATGCTTCTTCTTCAGTTCAACTAGTTTCAACTATGCTTAGTTTACCATATTTTTAAAAGCAACACAATTTTATGTGACACTCTGCAACCCTGTCTATCGCAGATATTTCATAATAGCCTGCAGCGAAACCACCCATCCCCTTTCTGGTATTTGCTAAGAATGCAGCAGGTGTCCCCTCTGTTTCGGTTGATGATCATCAGATTAAGAAAAAAGATAACCACTGTAGGAAATGACTCTGGTTTAGAGACTTGAGGAAATAGACACTTGGGCAAATGACCCTATTTCGTTGCAGAACTGAGTGGCTATTGCCACCTGGCAAGAATATTCTAATTACGTCAATGGACATAAGCGCCCAACGGGAATTTATTCCGGGTCTCCTGCACCTAAGGCGCATATTCTTACCAAACAATAAAACATAAATCGTTCATGGCGAATCAAAATTTTACGTGAATTAGAAACAATGAGAAGAAAAATATGTGTACTTTAGTGTACAACAGTCTCAGCTAGAATGCTGGTGTGGTCCTGTAACCAAGTTATATTGGAGGAAAAATATTGAGGTGGGGAATGGCCTATATTATGAGGGATGGTTTATGCCCGATTCGTAGCCCACGTTAGTAATAGGATTATTCCTTCAGAACCTTGGTGTTGTATAAAGACACAAAACAGAAAATTCAAATTTAGTATAATTAGCATGATACAGCCTATCTATTTCAGCTGTATCCTCGGAAAATATGTGAAACATACTTCGTCCCATCCCCGCCGCCTTCTTGTGGAGGAAATCTTCCGTTTGCTTTGGGGGTAGAAGTGAATGACCTCGGCTGTCATTTAGTCGTTTGGTCTTGGCAAGTGTAGATCGTAAGCTACTTAGAATGGCTAACAAGACTGTGCACTGCGAATCCTGAGAATGGCAACCCTGTCCGCATTCAACTATTGAAGGATCTCGGCCAAAGCAACTTTCCCTCCTCTTTTGAGGAAGGAACGGGAAAACACTAGTGGTGGGCACAAAACAGGGTTTTCGGTTTTTAGGAGAACCGAAACCGGTTTTTGAAAATTTTCAAAAAACCGTTTTATCTCCAAACCCGGTTAGGTTTCTCACCGAAACCGGTTTCGGTCTTCTTCAAAACCGGTTCCGGTTGTTTTTTCAAAATTTTGTCTAATTCTGACCAGAATAGTTTTCCCTTGTTCTCCGGAATCCGATTCCGTTTCCACAGAAATAGTTTAATGTGTTTTACAAAAGTTTTCACCGAAACCAGTTTTGGAGAAACCTGAAACCGGTTTCGGTGAAAACCAAACCGTTTTTTGGAAAACCCGAAACCGTTTTCGCTGAAAAACCGAACCGGTTTTGAAAAAAACAAAATATCGGTTTTTCGGATTTCGGTTTTTGTAGAAACCGGTTTCCGGTTTTTTAAAAATAAAAACCGGTTTTGCCCATCCCTAGAAAAAAACATTGACAGCAGCGTCAGCAAGGGCATACTTGAAATAGAAAGGGCCTATCTTATAGTTGAAGTTCCTCGTAGGATTTGAATGTTTGACTTATATGTAATCCATTTTTTCATTCTAAATTATTACCCGAGCGCATGAACATAACGTGACGCATAACATTCAAATAAGGAGTTACGAGAAAGAAAGTAAAAAAGAAAGTTGCGTCTACTATTTCTAGGCTAGGATCTAGCTTCTGACATCTATTCATGGGTACAAGGGGCCACGGTGGCTCAGTGGTAGAGTGCTTATCTTTGGTGCGTGGGGTTTCGGGTTCGACCCCTGACCAAGTAAGCTTGTGGTTGATAACATTGTGTCTGTGCGTTTTCTCGGGGTACTCCCGTTTCCTCCCACTTTCTCATTCCGCCAATTCTTCCATCATCATGTACTTGCCTTAATCATGTATCCTGGTGCTCAAGGTCTCTTGATTAAATCCTGAGAATTGTGAGTTTGTGGTAGACAATATTGTGTTCAGTGGCGTACGCATTGAGGGGTTTTCGGGTTTAAACTCCCTCTTGACCAGGATATTATGTAAAAATAAATATTTACCATCAGAAGTGCCCACAGGATGTTGTACAAGTGGGGCAGCAAACCGACGTGCAAGCGAAGTCTTGAATATATGCATCCTGATGCACTTAATACTTCATGTAAAATAATTATTATTGACCGACATTGCATAAATTTTATTAATTTCAATAAATATTGCAATGTCCTCTCATATTAATGAAGAAAACCACGTACTTCGGCACAAGCACCAGCAAGCAGCCGACGGACGCAGTCACCACCGATAGAGCACGAAGAGATACGACCCCTTCGACCTCTCCACAGGTTCCGCCTCCGAAGACTGGCTACATAAATGGACACTTCGAGGCAGAAGATATCAGTTATTAACTGGACATTTCCTACCTATCTCGGAGCTGCAACGGGCAAAAGACTCTCCCTTCTCTCCAAGCTGCAACGGGCAAGAGACATCCTCATCTACTTCCGAGCTAGAATGGGCAGAAGATACTAACCCTATCTCTTAGCTGCAATGGGCAAGAGGTTCCTTTACACCCAGCTGAAACTGGCAAAAGGTATCCTCACCTCTCTCCGAACTGTAAAGGGCAAGAAGTATTCTCACCTATCTCCGAGCTGCAATGGCCAAGAAATCCAATTGTAAAGAACTTTTAAATACAAATAGAAGATTACTTATTTGTAATCTTGTGTACAAAGTGTACAAACATCTTTTATAATAAAAGGCGAGGGGAAAAGCGCATTTACCATTACTCTATTGAATATTACAATATATTAAACATTGCGGTGGATGAATAAACAAATCTAATATATTTTGACATGTATTTCGAAAAACCGAACCGCATTAGATAATCCAGGACGGGCAATTGCCCTCATTTCAGGCGTCCATTTCACAATGTTAAGGTATCTATACAAACACCTGAAATTACAGTATATGAACTTGGGAACTTGAATCTTCTCCCCTTGACAAAATTCTGCGTTCGCCATTATGCTTTCTTGGGATTATTCCGTTTCCTCTTGATCTATTCCACTTGCATTGATTATCTGCCATGTCTTTTAGCCTAAAAGGATCCTTTAACATGTGATGTTTCTTTCGTACATGAGTATCGTCTTACTTGGTTTCAAGGATCTAGAATATAGTTACGGGACTACAACAGGGGTTCACCTACGGGTCCACCGGGACCAGACCCCGCCAAAACTTCCTAACTTAATATATATTTGTAAAATTTCTCAATAAAATTGTATTTATTTAACAGGGAAATGATGATGTAGCATGAAAATTTGATCTTATACTTTATTTTTACACTTTCTCTTATAAAAACAATCTAGCTCTGTCATTTTTTCCCCCCTGAAAATATGGGTGAAAGTATTTCTACAATTACTTATCGTATTTTCGGGTGCAAAATAATATCCGTTCAGTACTACATAGACGTGGTGGCTTGTAGTAGTGGATGCCCTGCTCCCAAAAAGCTTGGACCTCTCCCAACAAAAATTTCTGGGTGCGCGCCTGGACTACAGAGTACGCCATCTTTTAATAATATTGTCCAAACCTTTAGGAACACCTTGTATTATATTAAACAATAATAATTTTCAATATTTTTTTTCTGGGAATTGGCTGGTTTTATCTTCGCTTTCGACATAATATTTCATTCGTCAAAAGTAGAAGAAAGTAATAATAATAATAATAATAATAATAATAATAATAATAATAATAATAATAATAATAATAATAATAATAATAATAATAATAATAATAATAATAAGAAGAAGAAGAAGAAGAAGAAGAAGAAGATTGAATTGGAGCTGAATAATGAGGTGCATTCCTTCCATTATGTAATTAAACTCTTTCTAGTTCCAGGAGATTTGAGTAGAAATGTCGATAAGTGCCAGAAGCTAAAAGGCCATGGACCTGGATCGAATCCCACCCACGCACCGGGAGACAGAAGTCTGTCTACGAGAAGCTACATCTCCTTCCCCCCTTTCTCCTATTAGCACTAGAGACGCTGTGCTCTCATTTGCCCTGTCTCCCTTCGTTTAATTAAAACCATCAAACTTCGGTCTTCATCTTCTCCTGACAATCGTTTGACTTTTTTTTTTTTCAAAGGGGAAAATTAGTCATTCTCAGAATTCCTGCTTCGCCAGAATATCTGCAAATACATCAAGAGGGCATTGAACTCATTGCCGTCATCTTGGCTGACTTGAAAGCGACATCATTTAAGTAGATATAAAACCTTCTGTCACATCGCATACAACAAAGGAAAGTGTATATTCATGGCGTATTCATCTGTACATACATTCAACTAAAATATTTGTATTTCGAAATTTGTTTGCTGCCAATATTAGAGTTATTTAGGCATATATATTATTCATCTTGGTAGTATTAGATTTGTTAGGTCCTCCAGGAAGCTAAATGATCATATATGGTTTGGAGTTCGATTTCCGCTACATACACTGATTTTTTTTCTGTTTACACCCAGCATGATGTGTCAGTTAAAGCAGAAATAACCAGATGAGCAACGCCTGTTTGGACAGCTATGCACAACGATTCAAACAGTTTATAGAATTGCTACACAGATGGCGTTTGCATAAGTGCAAAACAGTAGCGACTGTTAAACGGTTTTTGAACTAAAAAAAAAAATTTTTCTAAACTCAACTGTTTCAGTAGTTTTCAAAGTATGTTGACAAAGAGCTTTTCAGAATAATACTATTTGGGAAGTACAATTAGTTTCACACAAGTGCAATCAGTCCAGGCCCGTGCTGGCCCACCGGGACACCGGGACGTGTCCCGGTGCGCCCTCCGAAATATCACACTATAAATAATGGTACAAGTTTTTAGTAATAAATTCTTACAGTATTATTGGTACAGTGCGCCCGTGAAAGGTACAGTGCGCCCTTTACATTAGGCGCCCTTCCGAGACCACATCAAAGATGAACGATTTTATCTACTCTTCTGTATAGCACAGTTCTGTACAATAAATACACACAGTTACTGTTTGCGAAGAACCCGTGAAAGGTACAGTGCGCCCTTTACATAAGGGGCCCTACGAAACAACACATTATAGATGAGTGGTTTTAGTTATCCTGTATACCAGCTTTGTATAATAAATTCAAATACTGACTGGTAGTACAGAACCTGTGAAGAATACAAGCGCCCTTTACATAAGATGCCCTGCAAAATATCACATTATTGTTTTTTTTTATTTTAGTCTTCTGTATTTCAGTTTTGTATTATGAATTCATACAGTTGCTATTGGCAGAGAACGGTTAAAGAGTATAATCACTTACAAAAATATTATAAAGTCATATATCTATGAAACAAAACAATGTGATACATCAAGAATAGTTCGGACAGTCAAACGTACGATGCATTTATGTAATACTACACTGACACTAGTCTCTAATTTACGATTTTCACGGCATCGAAGCTTTCACAGTCTTAATATGCATCCATATATCCGAGCACATTCATTGTTCCTGTGTGTTTTAAAGCAGTGTTCGGATAATCAATACCTTCTGTATTTCTGAAATATAACTGTATTAATTTCCATAAAATGTGGTCTTCCTGTCATCACGGCACGGCGCGTCCTCAGGCTGTGGATCGAGGAGAAGGCCTCTGGGATATAGAAGTTAGCTGCGAATATACTGAATAAGCAGTCGCGGACAGACTAGGGGTGATAATCCAGCTTGAGAATTTGGTATGAGGCTAACAACCTCATTCTGTAAAAAAAGGATTGTTCAGATAAGTTCGCAGAATCCTCGGATCAGAACTGATAACTTGGCACGAATTCCGCAAAGTAAAATCGACATAAGATTTGGAACATGAAATGTAAGAAGTCTCTATATGTCAGGCGCGTTAAAATTTGTAAACAATGAGTTTAGAAATAGAGGTTGGATGTAGGGGATATCAGAAAGTTAGATGAGAAGGAAATGTAGGAGTCAAATCGAGAAATTTTACGTTCTTTTACGTTGAACAAATTAAAAATTACCAACTAGAAACAGGGCTTTCCGTTCACAAACGAATACGTAATATCAGCAATTACATAGGTTGAATTTTTTAATGATATATTTTCTTTTACTTCTCTTAAGGGTCGGTGGTGTAATATTATTTTAAATGCACATGCCCCAACAGAAAATAAGGATGGCGATTTAAAAATACAGTTTTCACGAAAGAATAGAACGGGTATTTGATCATCTCCTGCAATACCATATGAAAATTCTGTTAGGCGGTTTCAATGTGAAAGTAAGACGAGAGGGTATTTTCAAACCGATTATAGGGAATAGGAAGGTTGTGATAATGGCGTTAGACTCGTGAACCATGCAATATCCAGAAACCTTATCGTGAAGATTACAAAATTCCAACATCGCGACATTCATAAATATATCTTGGTCTTCATCAGTTGGAAAAACACATATTCAAACTGATCACGTTTTATTAGACAGAAGTAAACAGTCTTGCACAACTGATATTCGGTCGTTCAAAGGAGGTGATTGTGATACTTACTACCACATGGTAGCAGCGATAATAAGAGAGAGACTATCGTTGAATAAAGGAAATATTCAATATCTGAAGACGGAGCGGTTTAATTTAAAGAAATTAGAGGAGAGTCAGGTGAGAGGGAGCCAGATTGAAATGTCGAATAGATTCTCTGTTTTAGACGGTTCGGAGTGCACTAGTGTTCACGATACTTCGTTGAAATTAGAGATAACATTAAAATTTCAGCAAAAGAAATATTGGAGCACGCATAAATACGTAGCACGCATTCATGGTTCAACCAGGAATGTACTAAAGTAGCAGAAAAGAGAAAACAGAAGAAACTGCATTGGCTACAAAATCCGAACGAAATAACTACATAAAATTTCATTGTCATCCGGCAGTGACTTCTAAAACTTCTAAAACTTCTAAAACTTTTAGAACAAAGAAATGCGACTTTTGAAAGTTAAAATTAATTAACTTGAAGATAATAGTGAAAACAAAAACATTCGGGACATGTATAAATGCATCAACGAACTTAAGAAAGGCTATCAACTTTGTGCTTATATATTAAATAAACCTAAAGGAACAGTTCTCACTGATACAGATAGCATCTTAAACAGATGGAAAGATTTCTTTGACGATTTGCTTCACACATAGAAAAAAAATCATGCGTGGGGAGAAAGTGAAATGCATGCAGCATAACCGTATATTCCAGAACCTACCCATACAGAAATTGAAATCGCTATTTAAAAAAATAAACACACATCTCCGGTTGTAGACGAAATTCTGGTTGACTTAATTTTAGCTGGAGGGGTAAAATTGTAGAGCAAGATACACAAACTCATTGGAACATATCTGGAACAAGGAGGAATTACCACAAGATTGAAGAGAATCAATCATTGTTCCAGTTCAGAAGAAAAGCAACAAAACAGATTTAATAGTTATCGAGACATTTCTCTTCTGTCAACATCCAATAAATCCTCTTAAACATTGTGTTAGCAAGATTGACTCCATACGCAGATGAAATTATTGGAGATTATCAGAACGGATTTAGGTAAAATCGATCAAATATCGACCAGATATTTACCATTCGACTAATACTTGAAAAAATGAGAGAATACAACATCCTGGCACATCAATCATTGACTTTAGACTCTGGTAGCAGGGAAACATTGTACAAAATGCTTACAGAATTTGCAATACCGAAAAAGGTAGACTAATTAAGATATGTTTAAATGAATCCCAAAGTAAGGTTCGAGTAGAGAAATTCTTGTTCACGAGCTTTCACGTTGAGAATGACCTGAAACAAGGAGATGCGTTGTCGTCATTATTATTTAACTTTGTTCTGGAGAACAGAGACAGCAATCAGGTCCTAGAACTGAATTGTATTTGAGAGGTTATGGCGTATGCTGATGATGTAAATTTAATAAGTAATGATAGAATAATAGAAAGAAATGCAGAAATCTTAATTAACGCTTGCAGGGATATAGGTTTAAAAGTAAATGCAGAGAAAACTGAATAAATGGAAGTTTGTCGGGATCGTAATACTGCATTTTATTGATGCGTTAAAATACCAAATAATATTTTCTTTCGGCAAAGTGGATGCATTCAAATATCTAGGATCATTATTAACAGACCAAAACTATAATCACTAAAAAAAATTGATGTCAACTGAAAACAGAGATTTCGTGCTATTATTCAGTTAAAAATCTTTTGTTGTCGCTAATTCTGTTGAGGAATTTGTAGCTCAAAATATAAAACGATAATCATGCCTGTTGTGTTGTATGGTTGCGAAACATGGTAACTGACTCTGAGGGAAAATCCCAGACTGAAAGTATTTGAAAACAAGATTCTCAAACCAATATTCGAACTCCAAAAGGAACGGGAATGGGGAAAGGCGGAAACTTCATAACGAGGAACTGCATAATTTTATACCGTTTACCAAACATTGTTAGGTCATCAAGTCCAGGAGGCTTAAATGGTCATTTTATGTAGCCAGAATGGAAGAAATTAGAAACACTTTCGAAGTTGTAACTGGAAATCCAAATAGAAAAATGACCATTAGGAAGATCAAGGCGCAGATGGGAGGACAGTATTAAAATGGTTCTCGCAGAGATTGAAATATAAAACAGAAACTGAGTTCAGTTTTCTAAGGACATAAATCAATGGAGAGCTTTTGTAAACGCGGCAATGAGCCTCTTGCGTCCATAGGCGCGCTATATTAAGTTGTTGATACATTCAGCTTCTTTTTATTTGACAGAAATGTTATTACAGGAACTAAAAAGTTTTTCTCTAGTAAAGAGGATTTCGATTCGAGGTTAGCTATTTACGTTAATACTAAAACAAATTTGGTGGGGATTTTGATATAAAATGGCATCCATACTTTCTTTCAAAGTCTCTCTTTCTCTCTCTCTCTCTCTCTCTCTCTCTCTCTCTATGCCCGTTTGTATAGGCGCCCTTTTAGTAGACTTGTCCACCGCCCTCATTAGTATCCCAGCACGGCCCTGAATCAGTCCCAAAATTATATGAAATACCTGAAAACTTCGCACCATCGTCTAAATAAACGTTGTACGTCTGGATTTTGTGTGTGGTTGATTGGTAATGGAATGTAATGGTGAGGAATCTTGTCCCTTCCAAGCTAAATCTGAAATGATCCTCCGTCAACTTCTGTTTTACACCAGAAGTAACTAGAATATTATTTGTTCTTTTCTATTTCAATTTCATAGTTAGATGAGGGGGGGGGGGTGAAAGAGGAGGAATATAAAATTTACTGGAGACATCCTGCATCCATTGAATCATTGGAAAGCACGGTGCACCAATAATAGGAAGCTTATATCTGACCCAAGGGGGTACCTAGTTCGACCCCGGAGTATATGAGAACAGCACCATGTCCGCGGATTTTCTCGAGATTCTTCCGTTTCCTCCCACATTTTCATTCCACCGTCTTTCATAATTATTCATATTCATTAATCATAAGTATTCTTTAACTCAAAGTGCAGAAGCAATGACGCTATAAATTAAGAGTCTGATTTACTAAAAATAATACAAAATGTACCATTTTTTCTTTTGCTTGTTTATTCATAAGTGAAAGGAGATAATGAAATGCAACTTACCACAATCATAGATAATTTTATTCTACAACAGAAAATATGGACATGAAGAATTTTCAGTGTTGCCATCCATAGAAATTATAATGTTGCCAAAAGAGCATTTCCCCCAAAATCTAAGTTAAGGCAGCGACTAGAGGAACGAACTCAATTGCATTTGATTACGTATCATATTGTTTTGGTTCCTGTGAACTACTTTTTAAATAATAGTTGTATTTAGTTTGTAATAAACAAAATACTTTTAACATATAGTTATTACAATTAAATAATAATGTTATTTAAAAAGTAGTTCGCAGGATACCGAAACAACATAATATGTAATCAAATGCAGTTGAATTCATTCCTCTAGTCGCTGTCTTAACTTATATTTTGTCGGAAATGCTATTCTGGCAACACTGTAATATCTATGGATGGCAACACTGAAAATTCTTGAAGTTCATATTTTCCGTTGTAGAATAACATTGCCTATGATTGTGGTAAGTTGCATTTCATTATCTCCTTTCACTTATGAATAAACAAGCAAAAGAAAAATGGTAAGTCAGGCTGTTAAAAAGTTCGTTTTTTTTAAATTATTGTTCTGTAATTTACAAGAAAAAGTTTTTTTTTTTTAATCGACCTATCTTTACCTTCCACTTTCCGCGCGCCGGTTTAAAATTTTGAATTGAATATTATACATATTTATGGAATGGGTGTCACGTAATTTTCAAAATGACAAAATGAAGAAGACAAAAGCATAATCTTGAATTAGAAGCCGAGCTGCGAAATATTCATGTTTGGATATCAAAAACTGATTATGTAAAATATAGATACTTAATTGATGTATCGAGACATGTCAAAAGTATTGAAAATGTCGATCTATTGATCAGTATATTCAAATATCACATCGGACCGGACTAGAAAATGGTCAAAAATCACCTAGATGAAGTATAGTGCCAGCTCAGTAGGGAAAAACATTCGTCGGCTGTGGCATACGTCTAAACTCAACGCACATCACCTGTATCTTCGGCTATAAGAATGCGGACATTGTGTAATAATGAATATGAATTAAAATCAAACCACATTTCTAATTTATGTTATTTTTGTACGAACACCTGTCTGAAATAAGGTGGCAAGTCATTTACCTTTGTGTGTTTGTATGCACAAACGCTCTTTCGTGTACGCATAAACACAATAGTTGTATAATTTATATAACGGAATCATCTTTCTTTTTACTAACTGATAATTGAGTAAACCACATACGAAGCTGTGTGACCTGTAGCTGTTGCAAATCAACAAACACGTTGTGAGTCTTGGTTTTGGCTCTCACAGTTTCGCCCACTGGACTTTTTTTTTTTATTATTATTTTTATTTCTCAAGTGCCATGCGGTGTTAGATTTCCACTTACAAACGTACAAAAGTCATGAACGCCAGGTGGAATCTACCCGCTGGAAGGAAGGGGGAAGAAAACATGAAAGTGTTTGTCCACATTTACGACTAACATATATAATAATTCACGTCCAGCAATACATGGATGTCTGTATTACGAGGTCTGTTCAATGTTTTCGTTTAAGTTGCTCAGAATATTTATAATAAATATTTAAGCTTAGTTCTTGTTTTCAAAATGTTTTCCCATGATTTATGGCTGAGAATTTTGTTTTCTAAACAGTTCTCTAAATACAAACTCTAGAGCCATTTTAAAAATTCATTAACTGTCATCAAACACTAGTTGCTGATCATTTTCAAATCTTTGCTTAACATATTTTTTTAAAGTTTCAAAATTTTGCTTAAAATTTTTCGATCACTGTTTGATTTTTAAACGTTTAGTTTGAAAATTTTGTTTTGAAAAATTTTAGGTTAAAAAATTTGGTTTGAAAATTTTGGTTTCAATTATTTAAATTGAAAATTTTTGTTTTAGATTTTTGTTTCAAAAATTTTTAATTTGAAAATTTTTGGTTTGAAATTTTTTAGTTTGAAAATTCTGAATTTCAGTCTGAATTCTTTTTTATCAGTTTTATTTATTTATTTATTTTTTGCTTGAACATCTTTGTCTAAAATTTTCAAACTTGAAAATTTTTTGCAGTAGTGTAAATTCGTTTATTAATTTTGTGTAAATTTAGCCTGCCATGACTTTTCTGTAAATTTTGTCTAATGTTATGGTGATTTTACAGATTTTATTCTAATTTGTCTTCATATTGAATCGGGAGCACCCAAAATCTGTAGACCTCTCTCGAAATAAATTCCTACGTACATACCTGCCACAAGGCATAGCTGTGGAACGTAAAGGCACGATTTCGTTTCAGTTAGAAATGTTTTGAAAACTGATAAAATGACAGATTTCATTAACTAAACTCCAGTAACGTGGTGACAATTTTTATTTGAAGCATCTAATGTGATAAGTGAAGTTTTGAACTGTTATAAGTGTCTTACACTTCTGAATCCTGATAGTAACTTCTAGATCTTGAACGGTCCTGCATTTCTCCTCTGCGTCACTGAACTTGCACATGTACACACATATCTCAGTGGACCTATCAACCCATGAAAAGTGCAACTGCGTTAAATATTCTTTTTCTGGCTGATGCCATTTTCTTTTGCCAGATCACATGAGGGAAATGAACCAGTGTTCTTCTGCCTGGCATGTTCATCACTTGGCAACTGCCCCATTATAATTCTTTTTGTTGCGCCGCCTTTTTAACCTTATTAATAGCGTGACCCATTCGTTCTCTTGATTGTAATGCATCCCGGTATTTCAATACAAGAAAGTGTTTCTCGTCTGACTCATACTCACGTGTGCATGTGTTGTATATAAATGTTTTACCAAAGGACAAACGCTTGTTATTAACACGAGAGAACCTTATGATACCGCCTGTTGGGGAAGGAGACCCCAAGTAAACAGCTACAGACAGGTGTGATGCGGCCCCTGACCTCAGACTCCACTGGGGACCACTTATAAAACGACAATGTAACGGATGAAGTTCCAAAGCCAAGCAGTGATTTTGTCACAGAGAACCGGAACCGTTTATTCCGTTGAATCGAAATAAGTGTTCCAATTATTTTGTATTTATTTATGAAATTTATGAGTCCTAGAACGATACAATGATGAACCAGAAATGAATGAAGTGGATGTTATGGGTCTAGAGTTTGAAAATCTTCGAAATCTATCAGTTTTACGTCCCAGGCTAAAGAAGACGGTGATTATGAGAAATGAATGAAATGGTGGAATGAAGAAAGTGGAAAGAAACGGGAGAACCTCGAGAAAACCCACGGTCCACCACAAAGTCCACATGGTGCGAGCTGGGATCGAACCAGGGACCCCAAGCACCAGAGCTGAACGCTCTACCACTGAGCCACTCTAGAGTTTGAAGTGGAACCCGAAATGCAATCGGGAATCAAGATTCCCATTCCAAATGGATAAGCAGAAATCACCAATGTCAACAATTGGCAGAAAAATCTGTTGTTAACAAATATCTGCATACAGTAACGACGCCAGTTTTATTTGCAGGGCACAGATACACTTTTCCGGGGAACAGTTGGGACGAATTACTGGGGAGTTTTTGCCCCCGCGTCCAAGGGCGCCGATTTGTCTGTAAATTTTGGGGGGGAGGATTATTCAGATGCAGAAGGTATATATATGAAGATTTTAAGACAAATTGCACTCAAGTTATGCCAAATATTATATATTCATAAATACAATAGGGACCCACATCAGCTTTGGGGAGCCCGGTCTCCCTTGGTCCTCCAGGATCGGCGCCCTTGCACGTATCGCCCTTTAGCATCGTCACTATCCGTATGCTGATAGTGACTGTCACTGATGAACAAGTAACTGTTCTAACAATTGCGAGCAAACGTAAACTAGTGCACATTGTTTTGTATTCTTTTCTTGTTTTTAATATTTTTCCATTTGTACAGTCATCGGCAAGAGTTATTTCCCTTTGATGAAATTGGTTTCGTAAATAACTTCAGAATGGATGGACAATTTAAGTACAGTTTTCAGTAAATTAAAAAGAATAGAATTTTCTGTACGTTCTTGCCATACTACCATTATTCCCACAATATTTTTTTTTTCAAACGGAAAGAACTTTTGTCGTTGACTGTACAATGCTTACTTTTCTGTACATCAAAGTCAAATCTTGCAACTTAAACTTCATGCGTTTAAATATTAACGAAGATCTGAAATTTTGTAGAGGCGTGTAAACGTTATCATGAGCGCCGATCCTGGGGGCGATGGGGTTGCACTATCCTTCCATTTTCATCTTGTTTCGTTTCCATTTTTATAAAGTAATAATAATAATAATAATAATAATAATAATAATAATAATAATAATAATAATAATAATAATAATAATAATAATAATAATGATAATAATAATAATAACAACAACAACAACAATAGTTGCCATTACTTTTGCGATATCTATAAATAAATATATAGCGCGCAGGCAAATTTTTAGAGAAACGGAAGCCTTAAGGGAACAATTAGTTTGTGTTAATATATATATATATATATAGATAGATAGATAGATAGATAGATAGATAGATAGATAGATAGATAGATAGATAGATAGATATAGATATAGATATATAACTCTATGGCCTATGGAACCCGGAGGTTCAGTGCCGCGTTCACAAAAGCTCTCCACTGACTTCTATCCTTAGCTAATTGCATCCAGTTTCTACTTGATATATATATTAGTTGCTTTTCGATAAGTGGAGTATATAAAGAATATTTTATAATAATAAATATAAACTGTTAGAATTTGTATAATATTTTTTTTATTAGTCTATAATCTGCACTTGCTTTAGATCCTCAACTATAATGTGTAATACACAATTCAATTTCAATTTCATTTTTTTTTTCTGTTGTTTTTGGTTTATTGTTCAGTCTAAGAGGACCCCAAGAGCATGTCTCGAGGCCAACTTGTGGTCTGTGGAGCATAGTTTGAGAAGCGTTGTCTTAAAATATTTTAGAGATATTCTAACATTGTATTTCTAAAGTAATGAACTCTGTTACCATGTTCAAAGGTAGTTACAATGCTTAGGTCAAATTGCTTCTATCGAAATCTTTGAGTTTAACGTCCCACGATTATACCTTTAGGCTAAGGGAGACGATATTTAGAGCAAGTGAATAATGGAAGAATTAGTCAAATGAGAAAGTGGGAGGAAACGGGAGTACCTCATGAACAGGAAGTTGCCCACCACAAATTTACTTGGCCGGGAGTCGAACCAGGGACCCCACACAGCAGAGGTAAGCACTCCACTACTGAGTACCGTGTTCCCTTTCCCGGCTTATCGAAAAGCGACGCTTAACTTGTCACTTATTAACGGAATAGATGCAGCTGGAACTAAAAGAACGGTTCAACGTATCCTGGCGAAATTAAAATACCGCTAATTTTACAGTAATTATGTGATATCTTCAAATAGATAAAAGATAATTGAAATATGAATCAAGAGCGCCCTAGACAATATTATTTTGCGTGAGGTACCGTTATCACAAGTCACCTAGCGGCTTTCCGTTTTCAGCTGTTTAGAAAGGCGAAAATAAATGCCGATTTTCAAAATGGCTCGAAATCGAAAGCAGATAAGTGAGTTGTGATAATGGTTTCTCATGTAAAATAATATTGTCTAGGGCGCTCTTGTTCCACATTTCGATTATCTTTTATCTATTTGAAGATATCACATAATTACTGTAAAATTAGCGGTATTTTAATTTCGCCGGGATGAAGACTCTTAAGGGTAAGTTTAAGCTGATATGGTATTTTCCGAACATAATTAGTTTTTTTTTATGCGTTCCTTTAATATTGTACTTATTGTACTTCCTACATGTAAATATGTTATGTTTCTTCACTACATAGGAAGCGTAACATCATATTATACTTACCAGAATATATTATGTAATATTTATAATATGACGGTTTTCTGTATATTGAAAAATGGGTTTAAAAATCACAGTTTGTGTTTTGGCTCGTTCATTGATCCGTGATTTAGAGGACCATGGAGTGGACAAATGTTAAAAGCCTCCGAGGTTCGAGGGAGGGAGTATTTTATGAGCCACAAACTATTTCTCGATTACAATCAAGCGCTTCCTCACAGCAGTTCACCATTTCACTTGGTAGGGTGCTCGGTGGCATTGCGTTTCGTTGAGTAATGAGGATTCACCAGGGAGTGGCCGTCTCGAGATATTTAGATACTTTTTTCCCCTCTCATTTCTTTTTATTAGCGCTGATCAAGGTGACACTTTGAACGTAATCAGAATGTCACCCCGTCTATCAGAAGAAGGGAGCAATTTATTATCATATAATTATAGCGTCAAGCGTTACGCACGCTTTCTTATTGGTTGATTAATTAATTGATTGGAGGTACAAGTTTTCTCATTGGTTGATTTATTGATTTGTACTTAATGAGACAAATGCTTAAGGAAACTGATTGATTAAGGAAGAATTAGTGCGAATAAGAATTGTATTGGGAGACGAGACGAGACGAGAAATAATGATTTCTCGTCTCATTTCGTCTGATTAATTTTGTAAAGGTCTCGTCTCGATTCTTGCTGATTTTTTCTCTATTCTCGTATCGATTATTGAAAACCTTTTCTCGATCTCGTTTCGTAAATATTTGTACAAAACTTATACCCGGAACTTTTTTTCAAATTTATCTTAAAGT
Organism: Thermobia domestica; assembly: GCF_964235325.1. NCBI lineage: Eukaryota > Metazoa > Arthropoda > Insecta > Zygentoma > Lepismatidae > Thermobia > Thermobia domestica. The sequence goes on along the minus strand of NC_137456.1, from coordinate 350,629,799 downwards.
TCTTCCGCATCACAAGTCCACGAAGGGTCTGATGTAACTACATTTAAACCAGGTCCGTATCCAGAGGGGATCTAAGGGGAGCCACCCCTCTAAAATTTTCACGGTAGGCTTGCAAATGAACTATAATATGGTGATGAACTATGATATGGTTGGATCGGGCCCCCCTAACTTCTACTGTCCCTCCTACATTTATGGGCTGGCTACCGGCCTAATTTAAATCATATTTATTATTGGAGTATAATGCTAAAGACTTGCGCACCTTCAAATGTTGATAAATTAAATGTACTTCATTGTGTTCGTACAATCCCTTTATCAATTTATAGTTTGTTTTTTTTTTTTCTATTATGAATCATGTTACACTAAAACAGTGTTTGGGGTCTGACACTTTGGTGAACTAGTGTTGCCAAGAGAATCGTGACATTTCTCATCTCGAAAATGGAACGGGAGTTGTAATTTTTCTCGTCCCTTCTTGAGTACTAAGGTGTCGAATCTCATGTTTTTTACGATACTAGAAAATCTTATTTCGTGGGGAACATTAAATGAAAATAAAACTGAAATCTTTACGTTTTACGTCCCACGATTATGCCGGCTAGGCTAAAGGAGATGGTGATGATGAAAAATGAACGAAATGGTGGAATGAGTTGAGTAAAGTGGGAGCAAAAGGAAAAACCCCAAGAAAAACCCCACACACGGTGTTTGTCCACCACAAAGTTAACTTGGTGTGAGCTGGGTTTGAACCAAGGACCCCAGCCACCACAGGTGAACGCTCTAGCAGTGAGCCACCTCGGCCTCACTAAACGAAAATGTACGAGGAAGCTGGATAATCCATGAAAACCCACGAACGCAATGTTGTTCACCACGAAAGCATGGTGTGGCCCGTACCTCCACTAAAAAGTAAGAACTATAATACATAACTTGTATGGTTACAAGAATTCAATTGCCTGTGCAATACAAGTCAAATGACAAAAAAAAAAAAAAAAAAAAAGAAAAAGAAAAAGAAAAGAAAGAAAACGAAAAAAGAAAAAGAAAATTGTCGTGAAAATCATCTAAAATTTTTAACTTCTGAAAGTCAACTTCAGAACAGGAAATGAAATTATCAGTGAAAGGTACAACTGGTTTCATATGACGAATTATTAAATAAATAATAATAATAACAATACAAAACGCTATTTCCACTTAACCTGCGAACAGTTGTAAGACGCTAGGTTCCCAATACCCAAGCTCACAAGCACTAACGAAATTTTCAGCTGTATTTTTATTTTTTGCATTAAGATCCCCGTTGATGTTTTGTTAAACGATATCTGATAAAGAAACACATACCTGAATGTGTCGCCTAAAGTTATACAGAAATCGGCGGCGATTACCTACAGCTTAGGCTATGGCTATTCGAGGATGCGTTTCCGATGCGTTACCCCCCGCAGCGAACGCGACCTAGGTGGCTACTCGGTAATTTTACTTTCGCCAGAGTTATAATTCATACTGTGAGCAAGTCAGGGTTTCCAGGCCTTTTTTCTTTCATTTCCCGCGCCGGAAAGGTTGAATCAGAATGACCTGCTTCAGTTGGTTTCTTGTGAGAAGACATGAAAATTATCGAAGAAGTATTGCTCTTAGCTGCAATTTCTTCTTATGTAAAGAAAAAAAGACGCCGAGGCAAACGCCAATTTAAAGTGTATCCCATTAATAGACAAAGACTACTGCATGGTGAATTTTTTCATTGGCAACACGTCTTTCCTTTTTTTCCCCTCCTTCCTTTAGGCATCTTTTACTGATTCCGAAACAGCAGGTAGTCTATTGTTCCGAAACGCACCAAATACGCTAGAGCCGACGTATTCTGCCCGTTTTTATTGCTTTCGCGTTTTGCAGCGCATTGTGATTAGCCATCCATATTTAAATACATGGTCAGCGTATTCCAAGCGTACACATGAGCCATAAAAACGCGTTGCGAACGCATGGAATAGCCGTTCACTTAACGTGAAATTCGTACTACATGAGTTCACGCTGGGAATCGAACCCGGGTATTCCATATCAAAGGCATGCACGCTAATTACATAGAAACGCGAAAGCTCATTTTAGTAAATGAGATGAAACATCCATTCCCAGAACGCCTCTACAGAAAATACTTGCATTGCTGAAAGTGAGATGAATTCAGTCTGTTGAACAACCAGACACGCTTGATATATCAATCATAAAAAAATGTTAATCAATACCTCATTGTTATGTGAATCGTAAAGAATCCGTTGCAGCTAAAAATAATATTGATTGTACGTGCTAGAAATCACGTTTACATTTTTGCAGTCCTTAGCGTTATGACGTGGAACTCATTCAAAGTCAAGAGAGAGAGGGGGGATTTCTCGTCATAGCACAATATCAGATTATATTCACGCGCTCTCTCTGTCTTTCTTCCTGTGTGTTATAATAAAAATATGCAATGTAACATGTGACGTTTTGATGACGCAAGGGAATCCTATTGGAATAAAATGCCAACTAAAACTCCTTTTCATTACCGTGTGCTCCGAGGCACGTTCACATCGCAAAAACGCATCGCACTTGTTGCCCGATTATGGGTAATTGTGTATCTGCTCATAATTGGTTCTTCGTCCGATTAAGTTCGTCTCGCAAGACTCACAGACTACTCACTGCGTTATGAAGTTAGCAACATTGTTCAAGGACAGTCACGTTCGCCATTCATCGACTTTTTTCTTTCTTTCTTCACATACTACAATGATATTGTAATATGATTAATATATATTGGAATTATGTTAGGCTAGTCGATTCAAATTAAGATTTAAAATACATTTAATTTATCATCGCGTCAACAAATTGTTTAAATAAGATGTTGATTTAATTCAGCGTCTGTTACTAAGTTGAAAATAGCTAAATCTTATGGTCCGTTTCTAAATCCACGTATTTTTCGCTCCGCTATTCTCTAGGAGTTATGCAAATTTAATGTTTGAATGGCGAATTGAAAGGTATGAAACAAGTGAAGTAGAAATACTGACACTTATTGAGAGTCATTCTAAGCGTCATGTTAGGAGCTTAACTAATGCATGACTAAAATTATCGTAATGAGAAATTAAAATCGTGTTTGCACAAACTTTTCTCAAGTTGCCCAGGGACATACGCAGGAGAGGGTCCTGACCCTCCGCCCGAAATCCCGACTTTTCTGTAAATTTAGTTTAATTTTAGGGGCTATTTTTACAAATTTTAATTTATCTTCATATCGAATTTGGATCCTCCCCCAAGCTAATTTCTGCGTACGTGCCTGCAAAACACATTAAGAGAAATAAAGTAAGAGAGAATTCTAAACAAACACAATTGTAAAACTAAATATTTCAGCGTAAATCTAGCAAAGCACTTGCCTTAAATGATAAAACACAAGTATGTAAGAGTCCGTTATTTAATACTGAAAATTTGATCCCAAGTGCAAACTAAACTACTTTATATTCGAAATCAAGAAATTTTTCTGCATGTCATTTAATTATACTCTGCATATTTCTAGATTTGGTAAAGTGTCATATAATTTATTTCTCTCATATAATAGAATAAGACAATCTAAAATGGCATCCTCTTTCGTAAGAAGCAAAAATGGCGGCTACAAGTACTTCAATTTTGGAAAATCTGTCTGAAAATGAAAGAGCACGTGTTATTGATATCGCTTTGGGTTCTAACGCAAAAGGGTGTCATTTCAGCTGGTTTTATTGCATTGTATGAGAGAAATATTACAGAGAACAGTTTTTATCTCTCTCTCTCTCTCTCTCTCTCTTTTTTTTTTTTTTTTTTTTTTAATTTCGAAGGATGTAGAATACCATTAAACGATATACGAGGAAATTTCTTGAATAATAATGTAAAAATAATTTTTGAATATGAAATAGTCCAGTTAATGTATTTAGTATAAAATAACAGTTTATTATTGGACCGTACATACTTATATTTTATCATTTAAGACTATTGCTTTGTATGATTTTCACTGAACCATCAATTCCTAGCATTATATTTATTTAATATTCTTTCTTATTTTGATCTCTTTTAATGTGTTTGGACAACCCTGCCGAAAAGTCGTGGCTGTCTCTTTTTAATATAAATCGTGGATAACATAGCCAAGTTTCTTAATACGGAAGTTAGCATCACACGTTAGTTAGGCTCTTAGCATGATAGTAATTACACGTGAAAACGTCTCTAATTACGGCTGACTATGCCTTATTATCCGTGTGAGAACGAGGGACGTACGCAGGGGGTGGGTCCTGGGGGTCCGGACCCCCCTCCGAAATCCGGAGTTTTTTGTAAATTTAGTCTAATTTTAGGGGCAATTTTACAATTTTTAATATAATTTAGCCTGAAATTGTGTTTGGATCCCCCGAAAAGCTTTGGACCCCTCCCGAAATAAATTTCTGTGTACGTCCCTGGTGAAGATGTCTAGAAAAATAATAGGAAAAACATATGGACAAAGAATAGAAGGCATAGAAGTAAAATGAAGTGAAATATTTGATTTTATGTTCTATGCCTATTCTCTATAGGCTCAAGGCTTAGGATCAATAGCCTATTAGATTTTTGGGCTCTCAGCATTTATGGCTGTTTTAGGCTGCCACGTATGAGAGATGACGTCACTTGGTGATCACACTGCCCGGGGAATTGGAGAGGTAGAAAATAGTGGCGAAGAAAGGAAGCGGGTCATTATATGAGGTGCTATCCCGGCATTTGTTTGGTGTGAATGAGGAAAACCTTATTCATACAGAGAAAAATCCGTTTTCCGGACAGATCCGTTTTCCGAAAAATCCGTTTTGTACAAATATACGGTATCCTCTTGCTTGCTATAGAAATCAGTACGGAACATACGTTATCTGTATGCTACATAGGCACTGCCCTTAGATGTTACATCATGCCGTTGCAGGATGTCTGACATCTAACAGTTTTCCGTATGTCAAATACATATACTTATGTTACATTCCTCAGCTATATGTTATATACGTCCATTTGTATGTGAGATCCTGACCGTCTACATTGTTTCATACGGAAAGTACGTATAGATGGAACACTTATACAGAAAGTATTATAAAACATGCGTTTTCAGTTATGCGTCTGATGTACGTTAAGTGCAAAAACTACAGGAATTACGCATGTGCTATCCTATCTGCTTACCTAAATTTTTAAGTGCGCCACCTACATTTTTTTCCTCAGTGCAGGATGACTAGCCTACAAAAGCTTTTATACTTTTTCTAGTGGATGTCCCTACGAGGAATCGAACCCCGAGACCACTCGCACTAAAAACGAAGCGCTAGCGACTACGTTAAGCAGAGCCGGTTTATAGGTTAACGTAATCGATTAATTAATTAAGTGGATGAATGTGAGGGAATTTGTGAAATGAAGGGTCTCGAAGAAAGTGTAACGCAACTTCGAACACAAAATGTCGCGAGAAAAGTCTGGAACACAAAATGTCAATTACAAGCTCATATGGCTTGGGGTTGTACCAGGGACTCTTTGATTAGAGCTGGATTAACCCATCTGGAGCCCCGGGGGCTCACTTTGCTTACTACATTTCTGTGAAAGTAAAATAGGAAAGTTAAGTGAATATGTTTTTTTTTTTTTTTTTTTTGTCATTTTTTTTATCTTATGATGATGATCGTGTTTTGTGTGATTGTTTTTAGAAAGCCAGTTGAGATTTTGATTAGAGTGGAGGTATCCGTCCACCTGAAGGCCCCGGCTACAGCCTCATTAATCCGGCCCTGACTAGAGATGCATGGCTTAATGTTAAACCCGTGTGACCCCCAAAACATACACAAAAGTTGATACACTTTGGCAGCAAAGTTTATTCCAACGATACAAGCAACTTTTCAATAAATGAGTAAAAATCTAGTTGTTGAAATCAGATGAACGTGATGGGAGGTACGGTGGATCAGAGATCCTCTGGTTCGATTTCAAGGCATGTTAGTCTGAGATAGACAACATTGTGGTTGTGGATTTTCTCGAGGTTCTCCTGTATCCTTCCGAGTATTCATTCCACCAATTCTTCCATACTTAGAGCTCCTCCATGGCTAAGCGGTTAGCATACGCGCCTTTGGCGTGGGAGACCCGGGTTCGATTCCCGGTGGGAATTCATGTGGTTCGGATTCCACGTTAATCAGTAGGTCCACGTCTCATATAGCCTCGCTGCTGAACGGGACGTAAAACTCAAAATCAACTCAACTCTTCCATACTTAGTCAGTTCCATTAATCGGAACGAAAAAAATAGTCTTCATTTCATGATGAACGTGAAATCTGATATGGGACGATAAAGAAGGTAAAAAAGAATGAAATAAATATACAGCATTTAGGTGTAGTCCTGAGTCATTCCTAAATCCACACTTTCTTCTTTCCATGCCATTATTCAATTTTAAGAACTATATTTTACTTATAGGTGAAACTTAAGCTGCACATTAGATATTTTGTACATTTTTGGAATTATCCGAATTCCTAATTTGGAATTACCTTAAAACTGTTGGATATCTGCCCCATCTTTTTTTTTTAAAAAAAAAAAAAACATTGATTTATCTGGGGATTTATTTTTCCATTTTCCTTGAAATGAACTAAAAATTTAATGTTTTGATTTTATTGATTTCTCCTTCAATTCCATAGAAGTATATCTTACTTTATTCTAATTAAATTTTGTTAGAGGTAATTTTGATATTTAATAAAAATTAAGAAACGAAATAATTTTTTTAGTTTAACGTCCCACGATTATGTTTTTTAGGCTAAGGGAGAAGGATGATTAATGTAAGTGAATGATGATGGAAGAATTGTTGGAATGACGATGTGGAAGGAAATGAGAGTACACCAAGAAAACCTAGGGACACGGTGTTGTTCGTCATAAACTTACTTGGCCGAGAATCGAAACAAGGACTCCACGGCACCATAGATGAGCACTCTACCACTGAACTTCCGCAGCCCTTAATAGCAATAATACACTAAATCTCATAGGTATTGACTATTCTATATGTTGAACCTCGCCCACTTTAATAAACATATTCAGTTATTATTGTTAATAATAAGCGAAATAGCTAATTCAAACGAACTTATTCAAAAAAATATTCGTTTATTCGAGTTGATTTCTTTAACTATTATTCTAATATTAGTTCGTTCTGATATTCAATTAACAAGTATTCGAAAAATATATGAAAACGAAATGAAATTTGTGAGTTTTACGTCCCACGGTTTTGCCGGCTAGGCTAAAGGAGACGGTAATAATGAGAAGTAAGATCTCCTCCGTGGCTAAGCGGTTAGCGTACGCGCCTTTGGCGTGGGAGGCCCGGGTTCGATTCCCGGCGGGAGCTCATGTTGTTCGGATTCCACGTTAATCAGTAGGTCCACGTCTCATATAGCCTCGCTGCTGAAAGGGACGCTAAACTAAAATCAACTCAATGAGAAATAAAAATGGTGGAATGAAGAAAGTGGGAGGAAAGGAGAGAACCCCGAGGAAACCCACGCACATGTTTTTTGTCCACCACAAAGTTCACTTGGCGGGAGCAGGGTTTGAACCCGAAACCCCATGCACCAGAGGTGAACGCTCTACTACTGAGCCACCGCGGCCCTCGAAGAATATATTGTTTAAATATTTGACTAAAAGATTATCTGAATTTTATCAGCTCACTGCCAAAGAAACGCAGTAAATGCTTGTCACTAAGCTTCAATTGTGGCTAAACCACGTTGCTTAACCTTTACACTAATTACTATCACTTTATTCGTCTCTTGGATGGCACGGTGGTTCAGTGGTACAGCGCCTACCTCTGGTGCATGAGATCCCTGGCTCGATTCCCGGCCAATTTAGTTTTGTGCTGGACAGCATCATGTCCGTGCGTTTCCTTCCACTTTCTCATTCCACCAATTTTTCCATTATCATTTACATTCCTTAATCATCAACTCCTTTAGTCTTAAGTGCATAATCGTGGGACGTTAAACTGGAAGGTTCCATTTCATTTCATTAATCGTCTCTTGATTTTGTTTGTTTGCCCTGTAGCCGCGCTTGTTTATTCTTCAGTTGCAAACGTATTTTGTAGTTTTAATATTTTACTCGAAATCTAGAATGAATTGAGTTACTGAAATCAGAAACGCGCTAGAAGATCGCAATAAGGCTTCAACCTATAGATGTCTACCAAAAGGGGTGGTAAAAATTAACGTCAGCTATCAAAGGGAAATTGAAATAGTGAGACACGTGGCAAAAGGAATATGTAACATGTCTGTTGGAGAGTATTTGTTACAAAATGTTTCTTTTGTGTCTCTTGAAAATCTAAGACATGCACTTCCGGCATCGGCGATTCAATGCGTGCATCTGCTAACATGTTACTTGTCTTCGGCGTACCTCAACCCAAAGCCATTTTGGAAATGCTTTCTGGGGTGAAATGTGGTGAATTTGTCGTGAAAGAGTGTTTTTGGATGAATGGGAAATTGACTACTGTTTGAGAGCAGGATGACGAGGAGGTGGGCAAAGGTTTATTTGTTCTGTTCTGCGTAGGTGTAGCGGCGAATGGCGTTCAAATTTCCCCTTCCTTCAAATGGAACATATGGCCTGACGCAGCTTGCACTAAAAATAATAAGAGAGTTGTCTCTTATTTGGGTACCTTAATATTTTTCACCTTTTGTTCATAATTCCACAACGTTGGACTCAAAGGCAGTGAGGGTGCGCTGTTTCTTGGTAATCAATGGTTGGGGGATTATCGGATATACATTCAAATAACACGGATTTTACCCTTGGCTTTGTGTGTGAGGTTTGAATTTGTGTTCGATCGATTTTGTTTCTCATTGTTAGTGGGTTTTGTATTGTGATTTAAAGTATGTCAGACAAAAGAAGTACATTTCTATCCCATAATCCATATGTTTTGGGGAAATCTTTAGTTTCGTGTGGGTAGTTCCATAAAGGATGTTAGATTGCAGATGAATGGATCCAACAATAGAAAGACTGAGAGCAAACTGTATAATTACAAACAACATTTCCTGAAGTTTTACAATTTACTCATGACATCTCCCAATAAAATAACTACTTTCCTCAAAAAATAGATTTTATTTTGGCTATTGTAGGATTATCATCTGCTTCTTATTCCCTGTCAACAACTACATTTCTGTGATTAGTTTTTAGACTGACTTTGAAAGGTAACTCACCAAAAGCGCGGCAGATGCTATGAATTTGACCTTTCGCAGTGTTCTTCAAACCTAATCTGTAAGTAAGAAAAACTGTAATCTTACAACTGATTACCAGAAGAGACTGCAAGCAATAGTTTCAGTCAGTACATTTTTTTACAAAAAAGAAATGACCATTTGATTTTCAGATTCAACAATATAGATTTTTTCACGTGTAATCAGTATAGTGCAAGTAGTGGCGATTTCAGTAGATTTCTCTCCCTCCTTCCCTCTGGGCCACCCTCTGAAATCACCACTGAGTGTAACAGCTGAATCAAAGATCAATAAACCGTAGTTTTATATAGTTTTATACTGTTTATGTTAGGTTGCTCAAACTTGTCGCTTTTCTACTAAATAATATTATCATAGTTGTTCCAATATTTACCAAGCCATACTGCAACACGTGCATTATACCTGGAATTTAAATGGATATGCAGAATTGCCAAGCAAAAATAATTTGTTCCTCAATTCCAATAAGAAACTTATGGCAATATATTATACACTTAATTCGATCGTCTGTTGTTTCAGTTTTTTTTTAACACCATTTAAAACCAAGAGCGAATTGACTATATTAAGTTTTCTTGTCTATTAGTTTGTCGTTCTATAAACGAGGGGCGTCATTTGAGATTGCAGGAGGAGAAGAGGAATTGTTTCCTTCCTCTGAGTTTTATATCCTAATTGTAACTATATATAAAAACTCCGTGAACTCATTAACACAAAATAACGGGTACTTACGGTTGATACGAAAAGTTGTAATCTGGCGTAGTTGTAGGTTTTCGGGTTTAACCCATAGAAAAACTGCCAAAAGTGAATATTTTTTTAATTTTTAGGGGGGTCTAAAGGAGGGATGAAGAAATTTCCCATGGGCTTTTTTGGACCTATAATTTCATGTTTTAGGTACTCGGAATTGGAATAAAGAACTTGAAATTCGGTGTGTGTAACAAAATCACTAAAAATAAAATTGTTCAACTTAAGTGTCTTTATGGGAAACTAAAAAATCTTCCATATGTTATTTAAATGGGACATCTTCTACACCCCAAAATGTTTAGGCACTTCCTGTAGGGCTACAATGATTAAATTTGGCATGATTGTATCCCTGCGGGTATAACCCATAGGAAAATTACCAAAACTAAATATTTTTAGTTTTTAGGGGGTCTAAAGGGGAAGTGAAAAATCTCTATGTTATTTAAATAGCAATTTTCCTGGGATACAAAATCTTATCTTTTAGGTAGTTAAAAGACGAAAAGAAACTCGAAATTCAATAGAATTGGCGTTTAAGAGATGTGAGGCCGTAGACCGAGCAAACGCGGGGATTTGGGGGCGGACCCCCAGCTAGCCAAAGGCTAGTATATATACATACATATTCTATACTAATGGAAAAACATGAAACTCAGATCGTCTTGTTCCCAATCTTCAATTAAAATCTGAAATGACGGGACGGCTGTAAAAGACAAAAACTCTGGCATTATATCCTGTCTTAGATTTTCCTTAGTGTTATAAAGGTATTGGAATAGTATCTTCATCATAATGTTTGATCAATTTATTTTTCCAGAAATTCATTCGAACATTCTTCGAACACTCGAACGTTAGGTTCTTTGTATAACCATTTCTCCTGACTCATAAAGTGTAGATTTGCATCAACAAAAAACAAATTTTGAACATCAGTTAGCAAAAAACAGTATAATGCAATTTTTTGTTGCGTATTTTCGGTTGCAGGTATTGCATAATCTGTGATTTAATGAACCCTCCTCTTTGTATGGAAAGCTAATTGTACACTCATGTCCAAAATTATTGTCGCATGTCTATAAATATGTTTTTGTAGGAATATAATTTGATAACGAATTCGCCCGGTATTTCTTATAATGTTTGCATGTGTAAAATTGTCAAAGACATGTATGTGGCAGACTTCATGTCAAAAGAGTAGTGAATAAGAACAATAAAACGAAAATAAAACTTTCTTGTTCATTTAGCAATATTTTATTTTACGCACTCTAATTTTCGTATTTATATTTCTTTTCCTATGAAATTTACCCCTAATATACATTTCCTGATTATACGCATAGTATCAGTATTAAAAGTACCCTGCAAAATCGTTATCAATTTATATTCTTACAAGAAGACAGTTATGGATATGCGACAATCATTTTGGACATGAGTATACCTACGTTACAAGTATTCGTCAATAAGCAATAATATAAAATATTTTTTTATTAATTGTGTTTAATTGTACAGTTACTTAGCATTTACTTTTCTACTTTAATGCGTATTATCCCTGCTTCAATACCAGTTGATGGTTTATACCTTCTGTGCGAATTTATACGCAGAAGTTTAATTGTATTGTTTACTTTTATTTGTACTAGACTATTAGTGATATCAACCGGCTCGGCTTGGCTCGGTTCAACTGACGCCAACAGCTCGAGCCGGCTCGATTGGAATGAGCCATCGGCTCGGTTCGGTTCGCTTTGGTTGCGATAAGCAATCGGCTCGGCTCGGCTCGGTTCGACCCAAATGAGCCGAGGGCTCGAGCCAGCTCGGTTGGATGAGCTGTTGCCTCGGCTCTCTTATCGGTTCAGCTCGGTGGTGACTGAGCCGTTCGAGCCAGTGACAACACTAATTTGTACCTGAAACATTACTGAGAATGTAATGTACGTAGAAATAAAACTTGATCTCCTTTAACTCTAATAAAGTCTTAAAAGATGGTGAAATTTCCCTGAGGTATTTGTTAACAAGAAGACCATTGTTTTGGGGCGGAACGGAAAAGCAGCTACTATTATGAGAAGAATGCTAATGAGCAAATACCTAATATCATAGCCGTTGTCATAAAATCAAGGTTAATAAGACGTTGCTTGTTACAAACACTTCAAAAGCCCTGTAGGAGGATGTCTACTTGAAGGTGTCTATGTAAAAGGCAGGAAGTGTGAACAAAAAAATTGCCCTGGCTGACTACCAAAACACCGAAGCGCATGTTTCTTGCAAAATTAAGACATTAATCATTACGATATTATAGTATCCGTGGCGTATATAGTCCAATTTGACCATTTCGCTCCCTTGGAAAGAAGAGCGAATTATCGTTGTTACTCCAAGAAGGCAATGCTTTTTTTGTTTATATATAAAATATACCTTCATAATGGTGCCTTTTCTACAAAGATCCACACTCCCGAGTCCTGATAATAGTTTACACTAGCTTGTTGTATAATTACCTCCTCATGACGTTTCATTATGCAACCGAAAGAGGTAGTTTTATTACAGACTTGCACTTTCTTGCTCTTTTTATATGTCTTTGGGCATTCAAAACATCGTTGCCAAGTTGTTTTCTAAACATATTGCAATTGGTTGTTGCTGTACAGGTATACGTCGTATGGAAACAACATTCTTGTTGTGGAATCATAATGTAGTTGTTTACGAATGATCGAAATATTTTGTGGTCAGGTGAACACAGTTTAATTCAGTATCTGTTCAGGATGAAAATATCATCCCTAATAATAACGCAATGTAAACAAAATACAATATGTCGTTCGATTCAAAGTGGGTAAAGCTATTCCTTCTTGAGCTAAATTTAATACTTCAAATTTTTATTTGATACATTACGTGGTATATATAGACAACTTTCTATAACGTAGCATTTCAAGGCACTAATTAATTTGAATACACTAATTAGAAAGTAGGGTTCTTTCAATTATTATATTATTTTGAATTTATCGTCCCTCGTTTCAACGTACACAAAGGAAGACTGTGATAATAATGGGAGAAAAACGGGAAAATCCCGAGAAAACTGACACACACGGTATTTGTTCATGACAATCCCCACGTGGCGTGAGCTGGATTTGAACCAGGGTCTCCCTGCACCAGAGGTGAGCGATCTATCACTAAGTCACCGCGTCCCGCCTATTAAGTGTGTACAGCATACAACGAATGTATATGTATTCCCTTTCTACACTGTACGTTCCCTGGTTCATTAAATATAATACTAATTTGAATATAAATAACTAAAGTAGATCCTACGGAACTCTTTTAGTTAGTTATATCGGACTATCATTAATTCGAACTCAGATAATTCGAAATATTGGATAATTTGAACCAAAGTTTATTCCCCATGAAAAGAGTATTGATCTCATGGGTAAAAATTGTGGTAAATCGAACTTTTTTAAAGCTGCTGTTTGAATGATTCAAGTAGTTAAGTATAAGCGTTTTTACGGATAGTTTTGGATAGAGCGTAAACAGAAAAATGCAGTTTCAACTGATTTTCAGTTATTAAGAGTAAGCCGTATGGAAGAGTGACACAGAAACACATTCCATTTGATGTTTTGCGATATAGGGGAGAAACACCATGTGATAAAAACATCTGAAATTTCCGAAATGGTTTAAAATTTAGGAAGACTTATTATATGTCAACCGAATGTTATTATCGACATGTTTTACGTAATTAATGAACTGGAACATTTTGTTGACCATGCGAAAACAATCAAATCAGAACAAACTTCATGAACTTTGTTTATTAGGAACAGATGGCGTAACTAGTATTGGAAGTGTTTGATTTTGTGTGATTGATTTTCGTAATTCTTTGCTTTTTCCATTTGTCTAAACGCTTACGTAAATATAATAAATTAAGGAAATAATCAAAGTTTCTTGTGAACTGTGATAAACATACAAACAATACACAGAAATAAGTGGACTAGAAAACAATTGAAGATCTGCTTTCTCTAATTATAATTACATAGTTTATTGGAAAAGTGATAATTGCAACTCAGAACTAATATCTGCGTATAAAATGCCTTATGCAAATGGCGGTGGACTTTATATTACAAACTATGTAAAGATAATACAAAAAATATAAAACAATCTTGATTTATTGCAATTTCCAGTTTAATGGACAATGTGTGTAAAACTGCAATTACTACCGCGATGAAAATATTATAATCTAAATATTTACATCAAAACAATGTATATTAAAAACCATTTTACATTTTGATTAACTCACATTTGTAGCACACATGAACATAAAGTCCGGTGCAACTATTTAACACCAATAAAGGTGATGCTAAATGAATGAATCAGAACAGATAATAAAGGCTGTTACTCTGTATAAAGTTTTGTGTGTGGCACTGTACTTACGTATGTTTTCTCCGATGCGTGTGGCTTAATTAGTTGCTAGTAAATGTTGTTTGTTTGGTTGCGGTATTGAATCCTATAAATAATAATTTCCCTTAAAAGTAAAATCTACTGTATATTTATTATTATTATTATTATTATTATTATTATTATTATTATTATTATTATTATTATTATTATTATTATTATTATTATTATTATTATTATTATGTACAGTAGTTATGATCGTTTGATTTTAGGTCTTCAAAATGCATATTTTGGGATATTTTTAATTTGGGGTACTTCGAAGTTTCTCGTGTTTCCTTTGGAGTTCGATATAACTAATTAATAGAATATTTGTCGTATTTATCGATTGTTACAAATTTTATTGACACGACACTCACTGAAATAAATTTATTGGTTTAGTACAAAGTGTATTGTGTCCCCAGTTGCCTGTATTACTTATTTCTATTAATTTTAATGTATAAATAAATTAAACGTTATGATTGAAGAACTGTAATCCATTTTCATTATTGTCCATAGTAAGTTATGCATTGCATCAGTTAAACTTCAAATGTTTCTGTAAATTTTAATTAGTATGTTTATATAGATCGAATATTGTATAACATATACCACCACTATAAACAAAATTTTGTAATAATAAAAATGTTATAAAACATAACAATATATTTATATGTTAATAAGTAATAATTAATTAGGTCACAATATGTATTAGAATGACCAAAGTTCATTTTGTTGTAGATAAATAGTTTTCTGTTAATGTCACGTTTGAAATAGATCTAGAATATTCCAGAATCCATTTTGTTAGAGCGCTGGTTGCAAATATAAATTGTTTTATGTTCTAAATTCGTTGTTAGGGTGTAATACCGAACCGGACTGGATTGGTATTACACAAAACAGAATATATTGGACTTCTTTTTTTTTTCTGGATTCCTTGTGCCATGAAGTTATTTGTTATTATTCGTAATATTCAAATAATAAGAAATGAAATATTATCTTTCAGCTATTCTCAAACAAACTTTTAAAAGTTATTAATAAACATTTTATATTATATGAGACTGTTTTTAAATTCCAGATAAAACAGGTTCACTTTTTCTTCTTTTAATAGTAACATTGTTATTACCCTTTTAATGTGTCTGAAAATTGCAGCTACAGGTGTCTCTAGGCAAGGTTTAAAGAGGTGGGTGTTCTTATCTTCCCGCGTTTTTGTAGCCCGATTGTATATAAACATGGATCCGCCCACCTTTGAAACTCGTGTCTCTTTTGAAAACTATAACAACAGAAACAAAATAAAACGGATGAAACAGATAAATATTTGGTTTCTCGTCTACAAGAACCACATGGAACAGTGAGAATTGCTTCTCCAATGAGTGAGTCACTTGAATTAGTGGCTGTTGTAAAATCAGGAATTCTTCGTCTTCGTGAAGATAAAACGAGAGAGTAATCCGACTGAAAAATTTTCCCATAAAAGCTGTTCTGTGCTAATTGTTGGTGTGTGTTTTTTTGTTTCTGTTTCTTCACAAATGTTGTTCCTCTGTTCCTGTCATAATTTTAGTGTCTCTGAGGGGAAGGAGAGCAAAAGCTCTTGTTTTCCACCAGACTGACAGAATTAAGTCATTTAAAACACATAGAGCTTATTGTTCGAATGGCGAGGCTTTTTCCATGCGTCTATTATGTCGGCTGTGTCAAAAGAGCTCTTTTAGGTTTTTCAGCGGTCAAGGTTAAAGTGAGCGGCAGAACACGTGGAGAAAAAGGGTGAAAAATCCAGTAGCAATGATCTTGCTATTTGATGGCCTTAGGCTTTCTACCTTTTCCAATAGGAAGAACAAAAGTAAGTGGTGAGAATTGAATGCAAGTCTCATGGTCTCACGTAGATAAACGGTTAGCTTACGAAGTCCCTGGTTCGCTTCCCGGTGCAAGTACAAAACTTCCTAGTATTGCTTCAGTATTTTGAAACAATTAAAGAACAACATGTATTAAGAGCCATTTAACATGAGTCATGAATACTTTTTATCATATATATATATATATATATATATATATATATATATACACCTGAGTTTGTTTTTATTTCTTAAGTGGCATAATTGCTCAATGTAACCGGCTAAAGGAGAGCCGGCAGGTATGTTAATGCAACTGTGCCGATTGAAATTTCATGATATATATTAAACTTGTAATTTAGTATATTAATAAGGAAAACTCAATAAAGAAATCGATTCCAAGGAATATTACCGTTGTAATTTAATTTCGGGATTGCGACTCCATCACCTACTAGCAAGAAATGTTATCCGAACATTTTTGACCAACCTAAAAATACTAACAAAGGCAAAGAGCATTAACTATGTTAAGGTACAGCGTTTATGGCGTTTGAAAACGGTGCAAATGAGCAAATGAGAGGGCTGCGGTGTTGCCAGAGAACGAGATGTATATGTCACCTTTATCTTTACCTATTTATTATAGCGATACCTAACAAGCTTAATGGCGTTTGAAGGCAGCACTCGAATTTCCCTTTAAACTTTGTTAGCAAATGACAAGAGTGCCGTGTTGCCACATCTTATCTATCTCGTTGAAACAGAGAAGGAGATGTGCCTGTCACCTGCTCGCACTTGAGTGTGTCTGCTACTGCTTACCCATGCCTCTTTGCCATCTGGAGAAACTTCACCTAATTCGCACGCCTAGTGCACTCGCCGTCCACTGTGCCGTATGCTTTAAATTGTGTCCGTACATTATAAAAGGCATTGATATACACTTACTGTTTTTCTTTAATAGAGAAAGGGGGTTGAGATTAAACTCTCGTGGACAGGTTTGTAATCATGATGATCATGATGTTCTGACCGAAGGTATGTTCTGGCACACTTATCCTAACGCTTTGTGTGGATGGCGTAGATATAGAGTTAGTTATAGTACGTATGACACACACACACAAATATATATATATATATATATATATATATATATATATATATATATATATATATATATATATATATATATATATATATATATATATATATATATATATATATATTGGTTATATTGGATCTTAGTGTGGATGCCCTGAATATACTCCAAGACGCTTTTTTTCTTCACAATTTTGCTTCGGAAAGTAGTACTAGTGATATTGCAATAGATATAGTTAAAATATCTTTTTTTTTTTAATTTTTATTTTATTTTCAAATACATTTCCAAGACAAAACGAAAAAACTTACTTTTGAAAAGAGACTTGTCCCGAAAAATTTCACTCTTGAGAGGCTAATGTAGATAGGAGTTGTTATTAAAACATTAAGCCGTGGGATAGGGTGGTCAGTTTATTTCCACATGGCTGAAAAACGGATACAAAAAACTAGAAATTAAGAGCTGAAATAGAAGAATAGGATTAGGTATAGAAGAACTTTTTAATGATGGCTTTATTCCATCAATATGCAGCACTAAGACATTAACAGGCCATAGCGCGGGGGCATGAAATGGAGAAGCTTTCCCATATCTATAAACCCACCATGGGGCTCATTCTATATTATTCCTCGCAAAATTTACAGCCTGCAACGCACTGCAAAGCATTAACGACTTATGTAGTGACAAGTCTGTGAGAAAATTAGCGAAGGATAGATAATTCCAAAGCGTAAATAAACTTTGCGTAACTGGAGCAAATCACAAAATTATTATACAGGGTAGAGCAGAGGAAACGCATGTTTTTTTTTTTAAATCGCTAGAACTCGGTGATGAAGGGACATTAATTTTGAGCGACCGCTGGCAGATAGCTCGGACAATGCAGTTTCAGTCGCTGTGGATCATAGAGCATGGGTGTACGCGGATGAACAGTTCTTTAGAAACAATGATTCTGTAGTCACAGTTGAATGTCTTTATCCGTCGAAAGCTTTAGAATGTCAAACATCGAAGTACAGTCCTAGATCGAAACACTTTACTCCGATGGGTTACAAACTTCAAAAGTACTGGATCTGTGATGAAAAACAAACCACCTCGTCTTCACCGTTCAGTTGCAACTCCAGAGAACGTAGACAGAGTGAAAAGAACACTTCTAGTTAGTTCACGATCCACTAGGCGACAGGTTGTATCGCTGGGTAAACACGTCGTTCACTTTATCGCATCTTACATAGTGATCTCAAATTTCACCCGTACAAGGTAATGATTGTCCAGTAACTAAGTGAAACGGATTTTGTGCAGCGCATATAATTCTGTGGCATAATGACCCTGTTCTTACGGAAGATGCAGATGTTCCAATATTCATGAGTGATGAAGCCCATTTTCATCTGGATGGTCATGTTAATGTACAAAATTGCCCTACGTTTCAAGGCTCCATGACTGAAACTACATTGTGTGAACTGTTTGTCAATAATCACTCCAAGTCAATACCCCTACTCGTCGCCGAGTACTAGCGTTTTCTATGCTCCACCCTGTATATACCGAATATCCCAAACTAAAACGTAAATTTTGCATTTCTTTCACGCAAACCGAAACGAAATGAGGCCCCGTAATTGTATACAAATAATAACACTTGAAATGAAAATACTGTAATATTATTTTAAAATAATGTCAATAATTATAATTAAAACCTCAAAAGGTGATCCTTGAGTCAACTTTACAATGCGTCTTAGCCTAAGTCTTTCCCATTACCAACAGTACTCTATTTAGGAGAAAGATCAATGGTATTAGAAAGTTTTAAAATGTTGCAGCAAACACTGGTGATAATCATTCTTTACCTTCTCTTATCTAGTTCCTTTAAAAACGAAAGAAAGAGTTTCAAATAATATTATCGTCTCAGAAAAAAAAAAAAAAAAAAAGCTGTCTGCCCTGCATACCAACTACATAGGCGACGATTAAATTGTTACATGAACACTTAAACCAGAAGTGACAGGGCATGTGTTGTATCGTACATTACAGAACGTTTAAAAACTTCCTTTATTATTACTTTTACTACTATTTACGTTACATATTTCAAAATCAGTTACGCCTCTTCGAGAAACAGGTCATAAGTTCTTTTTCTCTTTAAAACGTACTATCAGTGTGTGCTTTATAAATGCAACTTTTATCTTGACCTACGGCCAAACATTTCGTATGCACCGTTAACAACAATGGACTCTTTGGCACCCGTGTAATTCCCCAATCCATCATATCGATATAAGCTGTCAGTTCTCGAGAGGAAAAGGAAAGATTAATAGTAGATTAAGGCGAGAATCGGTCGGATCCATCCATTACAAAGGGCCACAGAAAACGTGGTAGAGGCATAGAAGTAATCATAATTGACAGAAGTAGTAGTAAATGTAAACTCACGTGACATGCTTCATACTTCATCAATCAACGTATTCTTTTCCCTTTTACTCTATCTTTCCAAACTTCAAGTTTCACCCGTGTTTGTTGTGAAGTACTCTAGAATAATAAACTCGCCTTCGTAGACAGTCCAAAGAGAAATTCTTCGCTTGAGTTTTGGTCTGATAACATTTATCAGTGACCATTTCACTCACTAGCACTGCCACACAAATTAGAATGAATTGTTTTGGAAGTTGTAGCTGTGCATGCCTTGCACCGCCCAATAATGTTATCTCAGAAGGTTCTCTTATCTTGGTAAACCGCTACATGCATGTCGATAGTTCGGTATATTTACTATTTTATATAATTAACCATATCTGTTGTAAGAGCGTTATGTAAAATCAGTTGTAATGTGGAAAAGTACTAGATTTTTCATGACAAACGAGCTATATGTGAGAAGTAAAAAGGAATTGAAGGACAACAGAAACGTTTGCATTACTTTTATATCGCTTAAAATTAAAATTAAGGCTCAAAACAAAATCTTAAGAATTTTAAATTCGAAGTTTTAGCGAATGGTGCGTTTAGGTAATAACTAACTAATTCTATGGCCTATGGAACCCGAAGGTTCAATGCCGCGTTGACAAAAGCTCTCCACTGACTTCTATCCTTAGCCAACTGGATCCAGTTTCTACTTTGTATTCCTGTTTCTTTGAGGTCCATCTTAATATTGTCCACCGATCTGCCCAGAGATCTTTCTAATGATCGTTTTCCGATTCGCTTTCGAGTTAAAACTTTGAAAGCATTCCTACTTTCTTCCATTCTGGATATATGACCTGCCCACCCGAGTCTTCTAGACTGGAAGACCCTAACAATGTTTGGTAAACGGTATAAACTATGTAGTTCCTCGTTATGAAGTTTCCGCCATTCCCCTTGGGTTCGAATATGCGTCCCTGGATTTTAGGTCCTACTTTCACAGAAATTTGCATACCTGTTTGGAGAGCATAGCAAAGAAATATCCTCCTCAGTTTGGAAACACAATACTATTGCTTGACTATAAATTAACGCCCCTTTTTAGAACGGAGGCTCTTGTGCTTGTATGCGAATACTAATCGGGTTTGTATCCGAACCAAGCATCACCGCCAGAAATTGAACCCGAAACTACACACGTTATTAACTTTTTTCTTGTTTGAACCAGATTTTTTCCATCTCATTGTTTATTTAAATTCATGCTTGTTCTGAATTCTATGTAATGTAATCTGACAGGGACAAGGAAACTCAAACTTTAGGAACATTTAAAATGCCCATATGCCTCTTAGTGGGACTCGAACCCACGACAAACAGTTAAATCGTCATTGAGCGAACGCCTCAAACCACTTTGGTCATGTCTGCCGCTTCACTTGGCCACACCCACGCACAAGCGTGTGAAAAAATGAAATGAAATCTTTAAGTTTTACGTCCCACGGTTATGCCGGTTAGGCTAAAGGAGACGGTGATTATGAGAGATGAGTGAAATGGTGGAATGAAGAAAGTGGGAGGAAACGGGAGAACCCCGAGAAAACCCACGAGCACGGTGTTTGTCCACCACAAAGTTCACTTGGCGGAGGTTGGGATCGAACCCGGGACCCCAAGCACCAGAGGTGAACGCTCTACCACTGAGCCACCGCGCCCCCCGCACAAGCGTGTGAATACAACATATACACTACTGTTTCTTGCTTGTTCTAAAATTATCTAAGCAATTTGGAAAGAGAAATGGCAATTTTATGCAGTATTATCAAAGGGGTCAGAAACAAGTGACACATACAGAGATTTCATTCATTAGGAACGAGTAACTTTTCGTATTAGTAAGAAAGAACGTCTCTATTTCTCTCTCTTTTTTTGTGTGTGTGTCACCTTTACTTCCTTTTTTCTTTTTTTATGGAATTTTATATAAAAAATAGTGTATTCTGTAATGTAATTTTATCTAAAAAGAGGTGTTATCTATGACAAGTGATTGACGTGTTCTGTCAGGTAATTTGAAGACACTCTGTATATTTATGAACAGGAGAGAAAAAGAGAAACCAAGTTATTTCATTAAGAATCGAATACTTACTTCAGAAAGGAGAAAGAAAATGGTTTTGTATTGC
Source organism: Thermobia domestica (assembly GCF_964235325.1). Lineage (NCBI taxonomy): Eukaryota > Metazoa > Arthropoda > Insecta > Zygentoma > Lepismatidae > Thermobia > Thermobia domestica. The sequence goes on along the minus strand of NC_137456.1, from coordinate 350,608,158 downwards.
TAGAAGATTCTCTTCGTTAGTTTCGTTGTTATCGTCACTTTTTATCAAGTGCTAATTGAAATATCATCGAAATCGTCTCTGTTTACAAAATTCTTTCTTTAAACCAGCTGCTATCCTCCATATATCTGTCAAAGGGCGTAAACGACTTGGTTTATCTAGAACACTGCCTCCCCAATTGCATCTGATTATTTTGTTAACCAACCCAAAAATCTCATTGAGTATGCGGAAGACTTATTGATAGTTTATGGTAACGGCTGTCGATCAAGAGTTATGAGAATGTTGAAATAGTAATTCCTGAAGCGATAGTGTCGCTGGAATTGACAACAATCGATCTGGCAAGGAGGAAAAGTGACATTTTTGTTATTCTAGATAAACACTCGGTAAACTATCACGTATTACTAATTAGAGTAACTTTATAATAGGGAAACTTGGTATACGGTACACGATATCATAATACTGGTTGTGCCATCTAGCAGCTTGAGTCGTCTTAGGGAGGTTCAGTGACGTGACTCGAACTAATCGGCGGCTCAGTTGTAGAGTGTTTACCTCTGATGCTTGGGGTCCTTGGTTCATTCCAGATCATACCAAGTGGGCTTTGTGGTCGACAAACACCGTATTCGTAGGTTTCCGCGGGATTCTCCCGTTCCCTCTCACTTTCTTCAGTCCAATATTTTCATTTATTCTCGTTATCACCTTCTCCTTTAGCCTACACGACATAATCGTGGGACGTAAAACTGAAAGATTTTGAACAAAAAACATCATTGGAAGCTTAAAGAACAAATTTGATTGGTTCAATTTGAATTTAGTAATGGAATATTCATTTCATTTATTTTTGTTTTATTTTTAATGAATTTTATACATGAGAGAACATAATATAGGTTTGTTTGAATGTAAAATAAAATTTATGTTTCTGAAATTATATATTTCCACTCAACAATCAAGGATTTAAGACTTTTTCTTTCAGAATACGTATTAACTTTCCTTTGTCTAGTAACAGGTGAAAGATTCTTAAACTTCATATAGAAGGGTAGCAAGATTATAAAAAGGGCGGGCGCGCAATTACAGTAGGAGTGTGCACAAACAATCAAAGACCATTTCACACAAAAGAGGCCCTTCCCCACCATCAAATGTCGCTAATAAGAGACCGGAATTAAAAAACGACACCATAGGTACCGGCCTCCTTTTGCTCAAAAATTTAGCTCGAAGTTCCTGAGCGGAGTAGTCTTTCTTTTTCTTTTTCTTTTCTTTTCTTTTCTTTTTTTTTTTTTAACACACTTTTGACACATTCCATTTTACGCCATTTAGCAAGATCGAAGTCATTAGAAGCACTTGTTGTACATCAGGCGCGCACTCAGAAATTTTTGTTGGGGATAAGGGTACAAGCTTTGAGGGGGGCTCCAATACTATTAGCCACTACATCTATGTAGTATTAAACGGGTATTATTCTACATCCGAAAAAACTATAAGTAATTGTAAAATACTTCCACCTATATTTTTCAGAAGAAAAATGATAGAACTAGATTGTTTTTATTAAACAAGTATATATCGAGAGAAAAATTGTAGGTGGTGTACTTAAAAACATAGGTTACATGCGTAATTCCTGTAGTTCTTGGACCTAACGTACAGCAGACGTATAATTGAAAACGCATGTTTTATAATACTTTCCGTCAGTGGCGTAGCACACTTTTGCGGGGCCCCCCGCAAAGTATAGAGAAGGGGCCCTAGTTGTAAAGCCGATAGAAGAAAAGTTGAGGTTCTACTTCTTTAAATCTTTATTCATCGCAAGACTTCGGGCCCCCCCGCACTGCGGGGGTTGCGGGGGCAGCTGCTACGCCACTGCTTTCCGTATAAGTGTTCCATCTATACGTACTTTCCGTATGAAACGATGTAGACGGTCAGGATCTCACATACAAATGGACGTATATAACATATATCTGACGAAGGTAACGTAAGTATATGCATGTGATATACGGAAAACTGTTAGATGTCAGACATCCTGCAACGGCATGATGTAACATCTAAGGGCAGTGCCTATGTAGCATACGGATAACGTATGCTCCGTACTGATTTCTATAGTAAGCAAGAGGATTCCGTATATTTGTACAATATACCGCTGTCCGGAGAACGGATTTTTCTCTGTGTAGTTTTATTGGGAAAGTGTACAAATGTATATTGAGTTAGGAAGTTTTCGGAGGGATTCGTACCCACTGGACCCCCTCGTGGGTGCGCTCCTGCTGTAGACTAAAATATCGAACTCACTAATTCTTGTTTTAAATTTGGTTTTATATTTCAAGTTGAGATTTGAAAAACGAAAATGCCTTCCGACATTTTACCGCCATAGAGCATATGTTAGATGACTAAAATGTCAGAAATCACGATTAAAATGTTGTTTTCGAGATCTTCACTGTATAGGGCAACACTGCGCATGCGTAGGTGTCCACTGTGCGACGTGCTAAGTAGTCAAAGCTATCATTAGGGAATCTCATTTGGTCAGAGAGGCTGATGATCTTTTGTTAAACCAATGATAATTTGTTTCACCTGCCAATAACGAAATTAGCAACGCTTGAACGATACACGAGGTTCAGACGTAGGTGATTTTCTGGCGGAGGAATAAACAACTTCTTCAGCGGCGATTTTGTTGTGAACTTTTGTCTGCTTGTTGGCTACGTTAATACAGTTAATAGTACGTAGTATAGAGTAAAGCAGGGTTTCTCAACCTATTACACATCACATCTTCTTACCAGCGACCCCGAAAGTAATTTCCGGTTTGTAATAAGCTTTCTGATTATTGCTACTTATCACTTATTATGGTATATGTACGAGGTGCAGTCAAATTATAATACATCCATTTTTCTTAGGACTGGTAACAGATGGAAACCCGCTGTTTGTCTTAAAATACGCAATCGCTCGTTGTCAATGCATGGTAGAGATGCAAACACACAGAACTCTAGCAGGAGCGGTGACAGTGATGACTGTTTTTGTGATTTGTCGTTTTCTTAATTTACGTGGTGTGACACCGCTTCAAATTCATCGCCAGTTGTGCGGATATGTGATGATGGGGTCATGAATGTGTCTAATGTACGTTCATGGTTGTGACAGTTCAAAGAAAGCAGAACGCCGTGTGACAACAAACGAGAACAATACAATCTGGTGGTGGACAAACACCGTGTGCGTGGGTTTTCTCTGGGTTCTCCCGTTTCCTCCCACTTTCTTCAATCCACCATTTCATTCATCTCTCATCATCACCGTCTCCTTTAGCCTAACCGGCATAATCGTGGGACGTAAAACTTAAAGATTTCATTTCATTTTTTTTTCAATACAATCTGGGCCTCGTACAAGCCGTCTCACGACGCGATCGAGCGAGTGGAGAAAGTTATTTTGGAGGATCACCGAGTTAGTGTGGAACATATCGCCTTCAAAATTGGCATTTTCGTGGGATCTGTGCACACTTCGTCAGACAGACTTCTTCGAGGCCGAGATTGTCTTGTTTTATTTAAAATTTGAGAAAGTAAATTAATATTCTTTCGTGTATTTAACAATTAACACGGTAATAAAAATATTTTCTTCCCCTAATTACATTTATGTGTTTCACCACACTTCGCGATCCCTAGGTTGAGAAACTTTAGCATAGAGAACTTATACAGTAGCTGTTTGATCAATGAAACAAAGACTTTACGTAATTGATAGAATGGTTGATAGATGGCACTAGCGTAGGAACAAGTTACAAAGAAATAACATGTCAACCATTTTGAATGTGATTTTTAAAAATTGCTTTGTTTGGTTTCTTGAAGTTTATGGTCGGTATTCAGCACCGAGGCTATGTGAGACAAGGACCTACAGTTTAAGGTGGAATTCGAACCACCGTAATCTCGGGACCATGTGCACCGAAAACTTAACATTTTCATCCTTCTGTTTTCAAATTCGCTCGATTCTTTCATTTTGTATATTCTTGATCATCATTTCAATGTATTATGTTGATAATAGTTTTCCACACTTTTTTTTTATTCCATTTGTGTTTTCGAATGCTTAATTCTTCATGGGAAACTTAAATTCGACACGACGGCTTAGTAGTAAAGCGGGCACCTCCGGTGTAAGGTGTCTCTGGTTCGACCAGTGGCAACATGAGTTTCTGATGGGCAACATAACTCCTTTTCCTTCTCACATTGTAATTCCATTACTTTCTTCATAAGCATTTACTTGCATTAAATATTGTAAAATTATTATAATGTAGAGCTCATTCGTGGTTAAGTGGTTAGCGTACGCGCCCTTTAGCTTTGGAGACCCAGGTTCGATTCCGGCGGCGACTCAGGTGGTTCGTATTCCATGTTAATCAGTAGGTCCCGTCTCATATAGCCTCTCTGCTGAAAGGGACGTTGAACTAAAAATCAACTCAACTCAACTCACTATTAGAATTTAACCCTAAAATGCATTTTGATGCCAATTGGCATCATAGTGAATCAACAATAATAATTATGATATTCTTAACATGTGTATATTAGCAAATAGCGAACGACGATGCCATGTGTCACCAATGGAGTTAAAGTGTCTACCACACAATTTTCTTCTAGTAGCATTGGTCGGACAGTGTGTGTCAGAGAGCGTCAGAAAGCATACAGAAAGCACAAAACGTGCACGTTTGTTACTTGTAATTTTTTTTCACAAAACCTTTTTTCGTTCTCTTAATATTAAAAAATAAAAAGCATTGTTTCACAATCTTCCATACCACATGGTTTCTGCTGATATTGATAGTAAACTCTGTTATCACTAGTGTCATACAACCATGATATATATCCTGTAATTTGATACCACAGAAGCAAAAACATTAAAAAAAATCACATTATTGGATATTATTTACATTTATCTACGTAATGCATAAAGAAAGAAAGAAGAAAAATAATTTCAAGACGACCAAAATTAATTCGTGCAATAGAGTTAATTTTTTATAGTGCGAACCAGCTGGAATGCCTCTCATCGACGCTGCTAAATGTTAGGGGAGGACTGCGAAGGCTTGTGGTAAAATTTCCGTGAAAATTATCGGAAGAATAGTTCGCGACCACACCACAACCAATATATCTACCTCCGTATCTGCACGGCCATCAGACTTCGTTCGTGGCAATGACCACTGGTGTAAATCCCGGGGGGAATGAGGAGGACTGTCTGCCGATAATCCGATTTTTAATGTGTTTTTTGGGGAGAAATGTGATGATTTGTGTCCGATTGCCACAAATGAAAGTGAGATGAAATTGATATATTACCAGAATAAGCCTCAAATCTGCCCGCCTCCCAATGTTGAAGACAACTCTGCTCCCCTGATCCTCCACAGCATTGTTTTTCAACTTCATAAATATTTTGAACATTGCTTAAACAAGGTTAATGGAAACAGTCTTACCTGTCACCCCCCCCCCCTTCAATGTTGAAAACAGATTTGCGCCGCTGGGGATGACTATAGTAAATCTTAAATAGTCTATAATAAAACTCGATTGCAATGGCAACACTGCGGCACCAGGGAAACTTCCATTGTTCAACCGTTAAAAATTCAAACTTGGATTTTCACATAGTCTATAGCTACACTGTGACAAACCAAAACTCGTTCATGTGTTACATATTGTTACACTGCTAGTTAAAAACTAAAATGATATACATAGCTTTAGAGCTTTGTCTCCCAAATTCGATCTGCCTGTGCTTATGCAGTACACAGCAGAGTTACCAACCTCAAACAACAAAATTATCGATTTTCATTTTCAAAATTATCGTATGTTGCCAAAAAATTATTGTATATTCTTTAGACATGTGATAGGCTAATTATAGAAACAAGTATAATACTAATAATCATAGCAATAATTTTCTAGTAATTTTCAGTTCAAACCTCAAGGCGGAGTGATTGTCCCCACTATTTTTTAAAATCCTTATTTGTAACTACTCTGAACAACAATAATATTTGTAGCCTGTCGTAAACGTAATTCAATGTAAATAATGGACGCAGGATTACCATTTGCTAATTTACAAATCATTATTAATTTATTTTAGCGAAATGACTCTTAAAAACTACAGTATGTAAGCAGAGGTAAAAGTGTATCTGAAAAGGTGGGGGGGCGGGGCGGTAGGTAGCGGCATGACTCTACGCCGTTCCCCCTGTCTATCTATGCCCATTGTGATTTTTTAGGAACTGGGGGGACACACCGTACATTATTTCGAAGTGGGGGGACGACGTTCCTCCGCGTTCCATTGCACTTTTACTCCTGTGTGTAATTGTATGTTTTATAATTATTTAATGCACATCTAAAATTTGTTTGCAGATTGAAAAACTGCAGAAAGAAAAAAAGTGCGTTCTAAAATTATCGTATACTCATCTATTATAGCGAAGGCATTATCGCATATAGCATTAAGGCTTAAATTATCAGATATCACGATAAATTATCGCATGGTTGGCAAGCCTGATACACACCGACAAGAATTCAACAGGAAACATCTTTTGGCGTGTTTCTACTCTTTCTGATGCCTTATTCCTTGATTTTATAAAGATTAACTGCCATTGAAGAGATAGAAATGCGACGTGCATATAGTAGACAAACGCAGGCTTGTATATAGCATTTAGAAAAGAGAAAATACAACTAACATGGTTGTGTGTTGTGGTTTACCTTCGATGGAAGAACGGTTTGTAATAAAGACGTCTTAGTTAAGTAAGTCCGGACATTAGACGCTTATTGTTTACCTCTAACGCTAATGTAGCTGTTGTGCTACTCCAATTGTAAATACATCACTTGTTTCACATAGAAAACAAAGTGTATTTGTGCAGGAGAAAGGATTTTAAAAGCTAACTCCATGTGTTTTACAGACTATTCTTATCTCAGTCATTCTACTGTTAAAAAAAACTATTTTCTTATTTCTGTGTAGCAGCTTTATCAAAGCAATTTCAGTGGCGTTATGGGGGGGGGGGGAATCCGTGCTTAAGCCTCATCGAAATTTAATTTACTATATTAAATAATAAAATATCTTGCTGAATTTTCACATTTCGAGTAATAGATTTTAGCAAAGCCCCCGGAAACAAAATTGTAAATATGCCACTGACAGTACCGTAAACTGGGTATACTTTGTCTTTTTTAAAAAAAAAAAAAAAAAAAAATTCAAAATTCCCATTAACATCTAAGCTTAGGGAGGTAAAAAGCAACCCTTTGGCTTTCTTTTGAGAGCAATAAATACTCAGTGTGACCAAAAATGGTGATTATAGTTCCAATTTTTTGATGCCATGCAAGATTTTTCATGATTGGGGTAACTTTAACCCATTTGTCAAAATGACTAATTAATATACGAAAGTATTATTGTAGCACTGTATTTAAGAAGCAGAAGTGAAGAACAGGGTATTATATTCACATTGGTGAAATTATCAATATTTTTACTCAATTTCAATAGAACGAGAAATATCGTCTGATAAAAGTATTTGTATTCTACTTGGGTGGATACAAAACATCTATAAAAGAACGATACAAATTTCTGAATACTTAACTTAAAATACCGATGTTACAAACATAGAGTTGAAATCACTTTGTTCAATTTAGAGACAAACAAAAATATCGTTCAATGAAAATCTTTCTAAGTGTATGAATACTTAACATCCGAAAATAAGAGCACCATGTTCTTCGTTGCGGTAGAGTATTTTACTGGTACATACTCCTCAGTTTTAGTAAGAAAATTCTTGCAATCCAAGCACTGTGTAATATCCTCTTTTAGAAGCTAATGGGGGCTTAATCTTCCTTATTACATCGCACCATTTGTACACCATTTCACATTTAATATTGAACCATTACCAACACAGAAAATGTGGACCAATGTTCGCCCAAAATTTGGGCCAATGTTATCCCACGCAATTAAACGCTTAATAGTTTGTGCGGAATTGAACAAACATTTAAGGCGTTAGCTTATTAATATTCGCTAATGGATATGTTTTTACATTCTACTTACTTGTGCTGTGCATTCAGGATATGTCACTGAACTGCAATGAACGAAAGTTGTGGAACTTGAAATATGATAAATGTTTACTTGCTAATACTTGCTAGCATTTTGCTTGCCTCGTTCTGGAAACAAATTACTAGCGCCAATATTCATGTATTCTCAATGTTATAATACTTCGATCCACAACTTTTCTTACTGATAGAAACCATAATAACCATGTAGAAAGAAATCAAATCATTCTCCTCCTTTGTGTCAAAGTTGCCTTTATAGAATCAAAGTATACCCAGTTTGCGGTATGTTCTTCATTTCACCATTTCATTCATTACTCATCATCACCGTTTCTTTAGTCTAACCGGCATAACTGTGGGACGTAAAACTAAAATATTTTATTTCATTTCATTTCTGAGGGAAGAACGCAGTATTTGAAAATAGAATCCTGAGGCGAATATTCGGGGCCAAGAGGAGCAGGAATAGGGAAAACGTCATAATTTATATCGTTTACCTAACATTGTTAGGGTCATAAACTCTAGGCGGCTTAGATGAGCAGGCCATGTAGCCAGAATGAAAGAAAGAAGGAATGTTTTCAAAATTTTAACTGAAAATGAAATAGAGAAACGACCATTAGAAAGATGGGAGGACAGTATTAAGATAGATCTCGCAGAAATAGGAGTACAAAATTGAAACTGGATCTAGTTGGCTAAGTACAAAAGTCAATGAAGGGTTTTTGTGCATGCGCCATTGAACTTCTGGGTTCCATAGACTTAGTTAGTTTTATATTGAAACACACTTATAATAATGACGAATGCGCAACATGTAATTTTAAAGTTACATATTTTACGTATATTAAAATATAACATGCATAAATTAGTTTTACATTCTAATAACTTTCTTTTGTTTCTCATGAAACAAATTAATTTTTCTTGAGAAGTCTGAATGAGAGAGTTCATCACAACAAACAAACAAACAAACAAAATGATCATTTTTCATGAGTCAAACTAATCGAGTCAAACTAGTATATATAACTACGACTCTAATTACGCCGATCAGTAACGTGTCTTATACGTCTTGATCTAATAACGCCTACGCAGCATTATTCCCCATATTCTGTTGCAAAACTCAGTGATATTAAACGCAAATTATATTTACTTAATCTTCTAAAAACAATTCATTATTTATTTTTAAAACTTATATTTAAATAAAACTTAAAGGCTGTCGACTAGTTGTAAGATCTTGTTTCTTTCAAATATATTTTTTTCTTTTTTTTCTAAATGCTTCTTTCGCCATCTTATCCTTGCTTTTATTTCACTTTCGCACTTCATAAGTCTTCCAGTAATACCAATAATACTACGGAAAACTATATCCCGTTTTACTTGTCCTCTCCTATTTCTAATTTGATGCCGACTGCTTCGTTCCAGTCACCATTGCTTTGTTCTTCTAACGTTTATTTTCGTCCCACATTCTTCCCTGCTTTTTGGATCAAAAGATCCAATATATTTCAATAAAAAAATTTCTTGTAGGCCTTATATCTGGAGAACTACATATAGTGTAACCAAACCCAAACTATCAGTTAACTTAGTACCGTATGATGTACACTCATGTCCAAAATTATTGTCGCATGTCTATAAATATGTTGTTGTAGGAATATAATTTGATAACGAATTCACCCGGTATTTCTTACAGTGTTAGTATGTGTATAATCGGCAAAGACATGTAAGTGGCAAATTTCATGTCAAAAGAGCAGAAAATAAGAACAATAAAACGAAAATAAAACTTTCTTGTCCATTTAGCAACATTTTGTTTTACTCATTCTAATTTTCGTATTTACAATTCTTTTCCTATGAAATTTACCACAAATATACATTTCCCGATTATACACATAGTATCAGTATTAAATCATGATCAAATTATTATCACATGTCTATAAATATGTTGTTGTAGGAATATAATTTGATAACGAATTCACCCGGTATTTCTTACAAGAAGACAGCTTTATTTCTTATATTCTTACAAGAAGACAGCTATAGATATGCGACAATCATTTTGGATACGAGTGTACATATTCCGTAGAAAATACGAAAACTCAATTTAGAGGCCGTTCAAAAATTTTGTGGCTCCTGTTCCAAAAACTAAATTTTGACCAAGATCGCAATCTTTTGATGCATTTTTTTGATCATTGATAAAATTCTTGTTCTCAAGTCTTACAACAACAAGCATTAACCGAGAACCATTAAAGTTCTCATTGATTTTAAAGGAAAAACGAAAATGCCTTCTCATATGATCCAGTGAACTAACTAATCACGTACTCACAATTCTTTTTGGATAGTGCGAAGATAAGGTAATCCCGGAAGGATTTGTCAAGAACACGGCACGAAGGTCAAAACTGGAACAGTTTGGAAGAGACCGAGATGATTGGCGATCGTAACTCAACTTTAAAACGCTTTCTGTCCTCTTTCCTTCGACTTCAAGTTTTCAACATTGAAATGAGAGTGTAGCTAAATTCTTGCCTTCTGACCAAAATATTTTATGTGAAAAATAAACTATAAATAAAGATATAAAAATAAATTATATGAAAAAGCGGATTTGTGGAGAGCAGATTTTGTGTTTATTTATTTTAGCTTCAGTTTATTGAAGTGTCTCAAAGTGGAAGTCAGATATCAACGACACAGAATGTATATCGCGTCGGTGTAAATCTCTCCGTTTGCCTGTTGGCTTATCAAAATAAAAATTCAACAGAAATTAAAAAAAATATATATATATTGGTTATTAATAGAGAGGAGGGCGTTTGATTTCTCTCTATAATATTAAACATTTTTCTTTTGTCGCATGAGGAGGGGAGGTGAGAAGAAGGGTTGGCAGTGTCTCAAGTTTGTTGAACCTTCAAGCGAAGAGGGGAAGAGTTACGTCAGATATCTGGTGATGCAGTTATTCGCGTCTCCTTTGGCGCTCATTGCACAGGAGATCTCTTCTCTTAACACGGTCGTTCGCGGATGCTGTTCCCGTCACGTACGTACGGTAGTGTTTGGACAGCAGCTGTAACCTTCACAAGAGCTTCTGTCTTCTTCCAAAAACCCTGACCTTTCCCAGTCTTCCATCCACTTCACATATTCACGTGGACATTTCTAATGATTTGATGATTTACTTCAAATGGAAATTAAAATGAATTGATAATATATATTAGGAACAGTAATCATTACCATCATCATCATCATCATACGCATTGCCGTCTGCTTTAGAAAATTTAGATGCTTTCATTGCAGTGAAGTGCCTCACCAAACTCTTTCTTTCGACGTAAGCATGACTTTCTTTAATATAGTTCACTAATTGCAATATTTTCTCCTTATTTTACTTTCTATTACTACTTCTTCGTTTCAAAGTGCAATCTTTTCTTCTGTATTTTGTCTTCTACCAATAACTCTTGTTTCAGAGTAAAGATTACTCTTTTTAATATAGTTCACAAAATACAATCTTCTTTTCCTCCCTATTTTACCTTTTACCAGTTTATGTTCGTTCACCGTCACATTTACAATTTTTAGGAGCGTTTCCCGTGAGATATGATGAGACAGCTTCTTTTATAGAAACAGACACGGGCGTGAATCCCACCAGGGGCACCGGGGACTTGCCCCCCCAGTAGGTTGTAAAACGGTTTTCGTCCACACCAAATATCTTAGGTCAACTGTGACGCAAAAGAAGCTCAACCATGTAACAGTTTGCTTTCACTAAACAATGTTAGACAAAGTGGATATGAAAAAAGTAGCACAAAAGTTTGTTTCCAATTGTGAAAAACGGCAATGAATTTTTGGTCCCTATGAAGTTGAAGGTGGATTAAACTGTAAAGTTACAAACTATTTTTGTTTATATAACGAGCAGCAAAGTGAATTTAGTTTAGTTTTTTTTTAAACATAATTTTCAACTAATTTTTTAACCATACATTGTTGAGCTTCATTTACATTAGTTTTAGGCTTGTAGGCCTAAAACCTGTTTTTCAAAACATTGTTGTTTCTGAGTTTTCACTTCACACTACCTTTTATTATTTTATTTCTCACATATACTTGATGTCATTTAACTAAAATTGTAAAACAATGTTCACTTTTACTGTTTAAATAAACAAACAAACTGAAAAATGTTTTTTGTAGGGGCCGCGGTGGCTCAGTGGTAAAGCGTTCACCTCTGGTGCTTGGGGTCGATCCCAGCTCCCACCAAGTGAACTTTGTGGTGGACAAACGCCGTGTGCGTCGGTTTCCTCGGGGTTCTCCAGTTTCCTCCCACTTTCTTCATTCCACCATTTCGTTCATTACTCATAATCACCGTCTTCTTTCGCCTAACTGGCATAACCATGGGACGTAAAACTCAAAGATTTCATTTCATTTTTAATAATGTATTTTTGAGGTAGCACATTTTCGAAACAAAATCTAGACTATCAGAGGTAAAAACAAAAGAATTTTTTTCAAGTTTTTGTTTGCTTTTTACGTCAAAAATCCTGCAAAATGCGAAGTACGAGGACTGGTTTTTAAAAATTTTCCGGAGGAGAACAGCCGGCTCCCCGCTTTCCTGGAAATATTTCATACACCCTAGTCCCCCGCTTTCCTGAAGGTATTCCACACACACTAGTCCCCCCGGTAGTCTGTCCTCCCCCAAAGTTTATGTGCTGCTGACGCCAATGGAAACAGCTACACTTCTATAGAGGAGAACGACTTTTACGAGATCTTTTTGAAACGAGACAGCTTCAACTCTCATCTCGTAGGCAATCTTGCTCTTTCGGATGCTTCAATAAGTGTAAGATTCGTTTCCTCGTTATTTTACCCTAATACCAGCACTAGAAAAATGAAATCTTTTGTGTTACTTGGTATCTTAAAGAATATACTAATTTTGGACATGTTCCTTTCATATATCCTGAGGATTTCCATCTAATTAAACGATTAATTGTAAATAGATTTAACTTGTAATTAGATTATCTTATAAAACTGTGGACTACTAAAAGTAAAGGCTTTGCTCTCTGTTTTCTCTTTCAGGTAAGTTTCACTTAATCTGTCTCCCAGCTGAGAATTAGTTGTTAAGGCTTCTTCGTCTCACCTATACGAAATTGGTAAGCTCAATTATTTATGTATTAATTAAATATGTTTTTGTAGCTATAGTCTTGTTTTTTCTTCATAAATAAAAAAAGTTGCCATCCACGTCTCTTTGAAAACTCCTATATTCTGATCCATAAATACAATTAAGAAAATGAAAAGAAATCTTCCAGTTTAGCGTCCCACGTTTATACTCTTTACGCTAAGGTAGAGGGATGATTAACGCAAGTGAATGATGATGGATGAATTGGTGGAATGAGAATGTAGGAGAAAACGCACGGACGCGATGTTGTCCACTACAAACTTACTTGGTCGAGGATCGAACCAAGGACCCCACGCACCAGAGGGAAGCGCTCTACCACTGAACCACGTGTTCCTCTAAATGTAATTAAGTCAAATAATTGTAAATCTCCTTAAGAGGCCTCATCCCGTCGAAATTAAAATACCGCTAATTTTACAGTAATTATGTGATATCTTCAAATACATAAAAGATAATTGAAATGTGGAACAAGAGCGCCCTAGACAATATTATTTTGCATGAGATACCGTTATCACGACTCACTTATCTGGTTTCGATTTCGAGCCATTTTGAAAATCGGCATTTATTTTCGCGTTTCTAAACGGCTGAAAACGGAAGGTCATTAGGTGACTTGTGATAACGGTACCTCACGCAAAATAATATTGTCTAGGGTGCTCTTGTTCCACATTCGGTTATCTTTTATCTATTTGAAGATATCACATAATTACTGTAAAATTAGCGGTATTTTAATTTCGACGGGATGAAGACTCTTAACTCAATCGAATCCTTTGCTTTAAGATGGTTCAGGAGTGGATTAAGCTAATACGAATAACAAGCTTTGATTTAACACGGAGCATAAATCGTAGACCCATGTCTCAGATACCCTCGGTGCTGAAAAGGGACTTCAAGTAACCAGTGGCGGATCTATCCCGAGGCCGGGGGGACATAGGCCCCCAGTCTTTTGAGTTATAAAAATAATTAAGCTATTATTTATTTGTTTTTGAAAGTTTATAGTAAACTCATGATATACTATCATAGCCTCGGTTGGGTTCTGGCTTCCCCCCAGTTTTTATCTTCTAGATTCGCCACTGCAAGTAACATCAACAAACTCTGAGAGCTGCAATAACAGGAGTTTTTGCTTGTAACACAGGCACAGAAGAAAACTGAATTAATTGTCAGTTTTAGTATCATACACGATTACCGCACATAATTCTCTACAGAAAGTTGTTGACCGCATGTTGTCGTCTAGCGGAAGAGATCCAACATTATGATACAATCACCATTCAAATTAAAAAATGAAACTTTATCTTCTTTGAGAACTCTCTTCATTCTCAACTCGATACTCCTGGTTCGATCCCCGTCCAAATAAGTTTATCCGTGTCCGTAGATTTTCTCGGGGTACTCCCGTTTCCTCCCGCATTCTCATTCCATAAATTATTCCAGGATCATTCACTTCGCCTTAATCATCGTCTCCTGTAGCCTAAAGATCATAATTGTGGGAGGTTAAACTGAAATATTTCATTTTTCCAAGTGGATAATTTGTAATACTCCCTGCATTCCCAGTAAACCTGAGAAACAGCATACTGAGCAGACAGAGCAGTTTGGACATTGTTCCAACAAGTAATCAGCAAACAAAAAGTTTCACAGCAGAATCCATGCTTTTATTAGCTTATTTTTGTGTTTGTTTGTTTGTTAGAGTAAAATTTTGCATCTTAAATTTTACAATTTTCATGCTAGTTAGATTCCGTGAATTTTTGTACAGAGCTTAAACCAATGACAATATCACAATATTTCCACTGAATTTCCTTTTATTTCAGTTGATTTCAGTAATTATTATTGCTAATATAGTCAATTAAAGTAATAATGAACAACAAACTTCTCAGTGTGTCCGTCATGTTAATTGAAAGCAATGCGCAACCACTATTAATTAATATAAAGTAATTATCTGATCAATGCTGCATCGTATCCTGCGTAGACTGCAACCCAAATATCAGTAAAGCAATTCGGGTTGCATACCTAATAGGGGTTACGGCACACTAAATATCCAGTACTCTTTGAAAACATTTTACGGAATGTAAGTTGTTAGACGAAAAAACAATAATTTTATAACACTGAAAAAAGGCGATTTTGTGGGGTAAAATGAACAAATGGGTCGAACACAAAAAGCCTTGGGCTCGTGACCACGATAGGTCTTTAATTGTGGACATGTGACAAGAAGCACTATAAGTGAACAGCAAGCTAGACCCCGAGTGCAAGTGAGCGCGAGACCCCTTCTTGAGTACAGTGAGCCGAATGCTTTAGAGAACGCGAAGCTCAATCTACGCTTTGGTTTACAATAGACATAGTTTGATACCACTTGATCCCTTTTTGGATAGTGGCCCCGCGTAGCGTAGTCGCTAACGCTCTCGCTTTTGGTGCGAGCGGTCCCGGGTTCGATTCCCGGTGGGGCACTCGGTCGAGAAAGTGTAAAACCCGTGAATGAGGTTTTCCTGGGTTTTCCTCATTCACACCAGGGAAATGCCGAGGTGGTACCTAACATACAGGTCCCAGGCCACTTCCTTCCTTCCCTTTCCCTGGAAAGTGTGCTCGCCGAGGGACGTCATCCCTTAAAACGTGACTGGCTAAATGGCCTTAGATGCCGAAAGCCCAGAAACCTAAATTCTAAATTCATTGTTGGATATTATCCTCCAAAATAGAGCAGATGAGATACCATGGGACGAAACAAAACAAATGATTAATATAATTGATTTCTATTTACGTCCTAAATCAACAAACGAGATTACGTTCAAACTGGGATCGGATCACTAAGAGGGAAAAACTACAATAGAATTTGTTGAGTTCAGCTGATTCTGAGTTTACCGTCTCTTTCAGCAGCAAGGCTATATGAGACGATGACCTATAGGTTAACGTGGAATCTGAACCACATGAGCTCTCGCCAAAAATCGAACCAGGGTCTTCTACGCGAAAGACACGTATGCTAACCGTTTGCCCACGAAGGAGCTTTTAATAGAATTTGTAACTGTAAACTTGTGTTCATTATGCATTGTGGTGGTGGTGGCAGAGTTCCTTTTTATTACTACATTCAAGTTTCAATACCCAATCCAAGCGTTTCTCGTGCGTCAGCATAAGTCTTCAAAGTGTAACGTTAATTCTGATATGTTATTCAGAACACAGAAAGGGTTTATAGTACCCAAGACCTATCTAGGGAGGATGCTGCGAGAAGAACTCTGCAAAAATGAGCCGTTCAGATGCCAAACCGATCAACTCCATCAAACGAGATTTTTCATTAGAGAGCATTTTAGTAACTTAGATACAATATATTTAAATGAGAATGGTCAGAGCGTTTACACATTGTATTGGCAAATTGTTAAACTGTGGAGTTAATCGATTTTGCCTCTGAAAAGAATGTATCTTTTGCAAATCAAAAATGTGTTGAACTAAATAACAACAAAAATGGAGTTTATCGGTCTAACTTCTGAACGTCTCAAATATCACTAATTTACGCTAAAAAAAAAAAAAAAAAACTGCATTCTAAGTGTAGTTTCAAGTTTTTGCTTTTAATTTTATTCTTTTCCATAAATAAGATACACTTCTTCAGAATTTATTTTTCTGAATAGCTGCAGGTAAAATACTTAATTTACAACTAAATACTATTGCGAAGACAGAGTTTGTGCATGATTATAAAATATCAAAATTAATTACAATATGTAAGCAGGGGCGTACTCAGGAATTTATTTCGGGAGGGGTCCAAAGTTTTTCGAGGGAGGACCAAACACAATTTCAGGCTAAATTATATTAAAAATTATAAAATTGCCCCTAAAATTAGACTAAATTTATTTTTAAAAGTTCGGATTTCGGTGGGAGGGGAATCCGGAGCCCCAAGACCCACCCCCTGCTTACGTCCCTGTATGTAGGCTATCGAGAAATGCTACTGGATTGTAAACGTGTTATCCTGTTTATGTAAACTGCGGTGAACACTTTTAGATTCTCAGACTACACCACCGCATTCTTCAATCATATAAACAAATCTCTTCATATGAATATGCACTGTAGTTTATGAATTATCATATATTTTCGACAGAATAAAGATTTCAATTTATGGAAATACAGATACATTTTTATTCTAGACTTTGGGCTCCAATTTGCGGGTTAAAAATAAAATTTTATGTCGATTTTGATGTTTTTTTCGTTTACATTCGAGGACACCTTGTAAGTAAGACAGAGTAAGAGTTATATTGCATGCTTTGTATGCAGAAACACCGTGAAGAATAGTTGTAATCAATGTAGCGTGTATATTAACATTGCCACCTTTATACAAATTTAAAAAAAAAAATATGAAAATCTAAATCTTTTGTGGGTGGCGGACGGAGTTTTGTTACAATAATGACTGATTGCGTGTGATTCTGCGTTTTCCATTTGTAACAAGTGAGGCGACCAAGTCACGGAACCTTCATTATCTGTTGAGGCTGAGGGCTTCCTCAAAAGACCTTGAAAATATATTACAACAGTCGATTGGAGTAGCTGATGCCGACAGACGCTGCGCTGTTTGTGTGAATGAACAGCCGAAGTTCATAACACCACGAACATCACAACAAACAAGTGAACCGATGCTCTTGTGAGGGAATTTGCATTTTAACCATTCAGAAAAAAAAAAAGAGAGAGAGAGAGAGAGAGAGAGAAAAGCATAGTTCTTTCAGAGTGCAGAATCTTTGTTAAACAGGATGCCAAGGGCACGAAGTCAGTGCAAGGAGACTGATAGAAAACTCATTTGGACGAGGGCTTAACCCGTGCTACATATAGAACGACTTTCGAAAAAAAAAAAATCCATTATTTTCTGAGGGGGAAAAAGTAGTTACTTCTGAATTGCACCCTATTAATGTTTAATATCTATTTTCTTGTAATAAAAGTGTTTTTAATTTAAACAAATGTTCGCTTTTCTCACGTTTTTCTGTAATACGGTAACCTTCGACTTACGAGTAAGTAAGCAGGGGTACCCACAAGAGTGGGGCTATGACGCAAACTGCGTCATTGAAATATTTGGGGGGGGGGGTAAAAATCTACATAAATATGTTTGAGAGGGTGTAAAAATTAATCGAAAAGATTTTTTTCATGGAAGAACACCTACGGATAGATATTTGAGGGGGGGTAAGTCATGAACATGAGGGGGGGCACCACTGAAGTAAGTAATGCGTTTCATAAACTTTTACGTAAGTGGAATTGGTAAATTGTTTAAGTGTAAGAAAATACAATACTTATTATTACTGTATTACATTATGCAGGGTGTCTCGAAAGTCCCTTGACATAGCGTAACTCTGCTATTGTCAGAGTTACAAAAAATGTAAGAGAAGAAACCGTCTCCAAATATCATGTTTTCAATCTAAAGTGAAGGATTTACGGTTTCCCGTCTTACATTTTGTTGTAACTCTGATAATAACAGAATTACCCTATGTCAGGGGACTTTTGAGACACCTTGTATGTATATTATTGCGTACGTGAAGTAGTTACATGTGTTTTGGGGTCTCCTTAAGAAGCTAAATTTACCAAAGCTAGGGTTAAGTATTTTCACTTTAATTAAATGATGTATACTTTAATATTTAAAAAAAAAAAAAAAAAAAGTAGGGTGTCGAAGATCCAAACTAATTGGGACCACAAGTAGTTCGTATTTTCGAAAATGATCAAGAAAATTCCATCTAGGCTTAAATATACTTTACGGTATGCTCTTTTATCGATAGAGTGGTTATACAGTGCATACAGTAATTACAATACCGCACGTAAGACTATTTACATTTAATGTTTCTGAAGAACCTGCTCGTGCACTAAATTACACTGTTCTTGTGACTCACACTTAAAACTTAACTTTTATAGGCCTAAGGGAAAATAAAAATGTGTATGACAAATAATTACATCTGAATAAGTTTTTGTAAAAACATTGACTTCACACAAAGAAAACTCAATTAGTGTACTGTCACTACCTTCTAGGGACCGCGTTCGGATTTCTGACGTTTCGAGTTTTTCAAGTCCGGATTACTAACGTCCTACTGTATTTTGTCTTTAGATTTATTGACTACAAAATCATTTAATTTCGTTCTAGAGTTATATTTCACGGACGTATTAGTATTTTGTATCCTGAGCATTATATAAACCCGGTAAGTTGAACAACTCCGCGGGTAGTCTACCAAAGAAGGATACCATCCATAGTTACTCCCATAAAAGTACGTGTGGGAACTGAAGTTTCAATATCCATATCTTCGGATCAACTGGTGGATTACGTCCATCAGCGATTTGATTACTTTTTTTTTTTTTTTTATCTAGTCCTGACCAAACTTACAGTTGATCCATCAAATTGTCCTTTGATATTAGGTGTTTCCTGTAAGTAAACACAGACAATAAATATATAAATTATATTTTTTTTTTGTAAACTAAACTCGTAAACATACTACATTTCATATAGCATTGGTGGTAAAAAGGAACTTTTAACCAAACAATGGGAAAAAAAAAGTGTTTAGAACGGCGCAAGCATATCATCATCATCAAAAGTATTCTATCATTATTTGCAGGGCAAGTCACTTGCCGCAGCTGAGAAGTATCTATGCTCCACGGTCTTCAGCTAATCTATTCTTCACACACGATTTTTCTACTTTTGATATCGTCCATTAACTGTAGTCTCCTTCGCCCTCTCCCTGTCTTTCCTGCTACCATATCGTCTAGCACGTCCCTCATGATACAGTCCCTTCTTAGGCAATGTCCCAACCAGGTTTTCTTCCTCTTCTTAATAATATCAAAAATTATTATTTTCTTCCCACCGTTTCTAACACCCTGTCATTCGTTTTCCGTTCGACTAAGCTAATTCTCTCGTCTTGTGGTTGGCAACACCGTGTCCGGGGAGTTTTCCCACTTTCTCATTCCACCAATTCTTCCATCATCATTCATTTGCTCTAATCATTTCTCCCTTAGCCTAAAGGGCATAATGGTGGGACGTTAAACTCAAAGCTTTCATTTCATTATTTCAACACCCCCATCTCAAAACTTCCAGTCGTTTTTCATCGTTTTTGTGTAATGTTCATGTTTCTGTCCCATACAGTACAATTACTCCACACGAAGCATTTTATGAGTTTCTTTCTCAACTCTTTATTCAGTGTTCCACAAAACAAACTTTTCCTTCCTTCTAAATGCTTCTTTCGTTATTCCTATTCTTGCTTTTATTTCACGTTTGCACTGCTCCACTGTTATTTCGAGTCCTAAGCAGTGTTCGAAGTGGGGAAAATACAGTGGCGGTATGTTTTATTTCGATTTTGACTCGACATACTAGCAGGGGCGGATCCAGGGGTGTGATCGGGCGATCGTCCCCCCAGAAGAGGAAACTTTATTATTTTTTATATATAAATAAAACCCATCCCAAAGTTTGGAGCCCTTAAAAGTAGCAGTATGACAACCCACCGCCCTCCCCCCCCAGAAGTCGGTCCTGGATCCGCCCCTGCATACTGGCTATCTAAATGTTGAAATACAGTGAGAGTATATGTTGCCTAAAAGATTGTATTTCAATTTACATAATGACTAAGAAACCATCAGAAAGTTTCTCTGTATTACAGGAAGGAGGGACGTGGAGAGACTTTGATCCCCCGCCAACAACTCTCTGAAAAAAAAAATTAAAAAAATATCCCCTTATATTGCATTATGGAGAATTAATCACGAAAATGCTCAAAAACTGAGTTTTTTTAATTAACAATTTCCTATAGGAAAACTGCTGGACCCTCACTCGGCTGAGAGGTATCGCAAACACCTGGAAGATCCGCCCGTGCTCAAACCGCGACATTTATATGCATTAAGGCAAGAAGACACACACATACATAAGAAAGAAGCAATTCAATATCAAGCTATAAACTAGATGAACTTCTTTGAAGACTCCAAAGACTAGATGAAACTCATCATTTTAAAAACGAAAGATAGGAAAGAGATAACAAAAATGTCGATGTTGGTAACTTAGAAATTATTTCTACATAAAAAATAAAATCATTTTTACGTGGAAAGCTATTCGTCAATTAATGGATTTATATAAAAATGGATTTATTAAAGGTATGTAGCATCTACTCTCCAGCGACGGTATGTCTTGATCACTGTAAAACCAGAAGTGGTATGCCTATATCACGGAAAAACCAGAAGCGGTATGGCATACCACCGCATACCGTTCCACTTCCACCACTGGTCCTAAGTTATCTTGCGATCTGCGTCTGTTTAACTTGTGAGGTATTGCAAAAAGTACAAATATTAGCTTCAAAAGAATTTAACTCAGACGAACACTTGTTCTGTCAGATTTTTCACAGCTTTCTTAGTGCGAAACATTGTGCGAGACTCGACTTAACTTGTAAGTTTTGTAAATTTTTAACAACACATCGGAATTATCTTCTGAGAGTTTTATTTAATGTCAAAGGTGTTAAACTTCAAACGTGTTTCATCCAGCTTCAACGGTTTTAGATTTGGAAGAACAATGTTGCTGTGAATTTCTTTTGACATAGGTTCGTGACATATCACTGATGGCTAGTCATTTTCTTTGACCATTGTGTGAAGCCCATCCGTCGCGTCGGTTGTTGAAAGCGAAAGGGGGCGACCTCCTGCCGACTACATGAGGAAGCGAGGGCGATGCATTTGACCGAAATCAATCAGTCCGTCAATCAAGGAGGATGAGACGCCTCTGGAGATAGAACATCTCGTCGGTGAGCAATCAGAGAAGAAGGGTCGGCAGCGGCAGTAATTGTCTCTCAGGACGGACGACTTCCTACAGAGAGGGTAACTGTAATTCTGTCAAGAGATTCATTTCGCCTGCATTGCCGCTCAAAGTAAATATTTAAACTCAGAAGTCATCGAATTTACCTGTTTTTGCTTTTTAAGCTTTAAATCCTTCAACTCTTCATGAATTGTCTCAGAGGTCAACGAACTTTTACCAGACAACAAAACAAAACACGGTGTCCAGGATCCGTATTCATTTCATCTATTGAGAACAGCGAAGGATGTTTCCCGCAGAACGTGGTCAAACACAGAAGTGTGAGAAAGTGGAAAATTATAACAATGCACGGTGGTTTCACATTATTCCCTGTGGATGATTTCTTGGTGATTTCGCGTGCACTTTCATTTTTTTTCAATAGTTATCTCGACATCTATAGAAATATGCAGCAACAAAGCGGATCGTTCTGGTAGGTCTGGAAGAGGGAAGAACTCCAGTTGGTATGTGCCCATTTCTTCCAATTATTCTTTCCTTATCAAAAATGGATACCACTTGGCGCAAAAGCCTTTCGTGGGCCTGAGTCGCTCCAACACCATCTGTTAGCGACCATAGCGATTAACACGTGGTCAGCACAGTGCATCCCGCTGTCTCTAACATGCATACCAGGAGCTTTTTAGACGGCCACAGGAAGGTATTTTATTCACGTAACTCCCCAGTTTTCCTCACGACACTGGGTCGCCGCCGACAATTAGGAAGTACCGGCCAGGAATTGAATCTGGGATCACCGCGATGTGAGTCCAACGCTCTCACCACTAGACTACGGTGTCCCCTGGATACTGCTTCTGCTAGTTAAAAATAAAAATAAAAGTTGGGGTCCTTCGGATCCCGCTGTGCATTAGGGAGATTAATCGTGTGTCTCTATTAGCCTGGGTGAAGGGAATAATCGTGGGGTTTACGTTTAAGATTTTTAATTTTTATTTATTTATTTATTTATTTATTTTTTGAGAGAATGTTGTGAGTGATTTAATGAGAGAATATTAATGAATAAATACTTGTCTACTTTTTATAAATACAAACTATTTATAGATGATAAGTACCTGTTCCTGTTTATCAATAAAACAAATTATGCAATGCCAATATGAATATACGTGTCAAAGACTGTGGTGTGAGGACAAATATTTGAGGAGGTCATCACTCTAGAACTGTTAAGAATCGCTGTTGTCGTTCCGTCGGTCACCTGGGTTTTGATCTCCTGTCATTAGCCTAATGACAGTAGTTGTTGGAAGCAGTTTGCATGCAAAGTGCCTACTTGTTTCGCACGCTGCGAGAGAGAACCTGTCGGTCCAGCCACTACTATGATTCTCATTACAATGTCTATTTGAGATTAAGCCTTCCTTCCGTCCAGTTATGACGATGACAAATGGACTTGTTCTTAATCCACCAACACACAAGGTAGGTGTGACGAACACAACACAATCCTTTCCTTCAGACCCAATCAATGCCACCTGTTGCATGTTCCAAGTCTCCCAGCAGTGTTTCAAACTGGAGGAAAAGGAAAACCAAGGCGATTATAATTACCTCTTTATCATGGCCGTCATTCCATAATTAGTCTAACATAAAGAGGTATTCAGACTTAACTTTCATATCTCCACGGGTAATAGCCTTAATTAGCACATTTGGGAGGATCAGCGATTAGACATGACTTTTCAAATATACAGGATGCGCCGAAAGTACAGTATCCTTACGTATGTAGGATATAATCGCTCATCTTCTACATGTTTCTTTGAAGACACTGATCTAACTGTTGTAAGTTTCATTGCAGGTACCTTTCATTGTTATTTTGTATTATTTGTATTTAGTGTATTTTGTTGTTGCATTTCGATATGCACAATGCCCTTCCAATCTCTCCAATACGATTAAATAGCTATACAGATATGTCATTTATGAATTTCTTACCCCAGAGCAAGAAACAACAGGTTTTCACTTGTTATATTATTTTTTAAGAAGTAAGCTGAGGCAGTGGCGTATTTACGATTTTGTTTAGGGGGGAGCTTTGCTAACTTTCGGGGGGAGCTTTGCTAACTTTCGGGGGGGGCTTTGCCTGAAAATGTGAAAATTCGGCAAGATATTTCATATACTTTACTATAGTAAGTAAGATTTCGGGGTGGGGGGCTTAAGCCCGGAAGCCCCCCTAAATACGCCACTGAGCTGAGGTCTTGTATTTCGAAAGCCTATTGAATATTTTATCTGTATATACAATAGAATGACGAAGTGCAAGTAGTCTCTTCGTTGTCAACTCTACGGCCAGTCTCCATTAATGTAGTGTCTAGTCCGTAGTGGATTGGTATGTATTGGTAACGGTAGCACCTAACGGGACACTTTACAGTGAGTCAGTTACACTTAATCGAAACACACAAACAATCTTATCATTCAACAACATACATTAAACTTCTGATTACAATATTAAAAACATTTACACATTCTTTTCATATTTAATCATAATAACTACATATACTAAATTAATAACATTTAAATATATAACAATAACTTTCAGTAAAAAATAAACATTCAAGAAACAATGTCTTAAAAACATATCAACAAAATAGGTTTCTTACATTTTACAGAGGCTGTGTAAACGCTTCAATTACATTGGAACAAAGGTATAAGGGCGCATCCACGGGGGGTCCACCGGGTCCGGATCACCCAAAACTTTGTAAGTCGACACACATTTGTACACTTTCTTAAGGGGGCAGACTACTAAATATTTTCCAAAAGCTAACAATTTAATCTTTTGCCAGTTTTTCGTAAGTGAAAAGAGATAATGAAATGTAACTTACCTCAATAATAGAAAATGTTATTCTACACCCGAAAATACGAATCGGAAGAATTTTCAGTGTTGCCATCCATAGAAATTACAGTGTGATCCAAAAATCTAGGTTATGGCAGCGACTAGAAAAATGAACTCAACGGCTATTTGATGACTTATCACACTGTCTGTGCTCCTTGTTAACTACTTTTTAAATAATATTTGTATTTATTTTGTAATAAAGAGTACAAAATAAATAATTTTTAATTCTCAGTAGAATTAAAATACAAATATTATTTAAAAAGTAGTTAACAAGGAACACAGACAGCATAATAAGTCATCAATTGCCGTTGAGTTCATTTTTCTAGTCGCTGCCATAAGCTAGCTTTTTGGATAATTCAAATTCTGGTCACACTGTAATTTCTATGGATGACAACGCTGAAAATTCTTCCGATTCGTATTTTCGGGTGTAGAATAACATTATATATTACTGGGGTAAGTTACATTTCATTATCTCTTTTCACTTACGAAAAACTGGCAAAAGAAAAATTGTTAGCTTTTGGAAAATATTTAGTAGTCTGCCCCGTTAAGAGTCTTCATCCCAGGGAAATTAAAATACCGCTAATTTTACAGTAATTATGTGATATCTTCAAATAGATAAAAGATAATCGAAATGTCGAACAAGAGCGCCCTAGACAATATTATTTTACATGAGAAACCGTTATCACGACTCACTTATCTGCTTTCGATTTCGAGCCATTTTGAAAATCGGCATTTATTTTCACGTTTCTAAACAGCTGAAAACGGAAAGCCACTAGATGACTTGTGATAACGATACCTCACGCAAAATAATATTGTCTAGGGCGCTCTTGTTCCATATTTCAATGATCTTTTATCTATTTGAAGATATCACATAATTACTGTAAAATTAGCGGTATTTTAATTTCGCCGGGATGAAAACTCTTAATAATACAATGCTTATTTAGGAGAGAAATTATTAATGTAGCATGAAGATTTTATCGTACACTTTATCTGTGCTATTTCTCTTCTTATAAAAACAATGTAATTTTATCATTTTTCGTGAGAATATAAGCGACAGTACTTAAAAATCACCTTTTCCGTCTGTAAAATAACAACCCTTCGATATTCTACTACATAAACATAGTGGATCCCTCCTAATAAAAATTTCTGGGTGCTCTCCTGCAATGGTAGAACCTCACCGGGGAGCAAAACCGGGCTACCTACTTCGTAATTAGATGCTTTATCCACTATGTTATTGCAGCTTTACTTTAATGACAGGTATTCCACATAAAACGAAATCCTATTCCATTGGAAGGGGGCAGCGGTGGCTCAGTGGTAGAGCGTACATCTCTGGTGCATGGGGTCCCGGATTCAAACCCTGCTCCCGCCAAGTGAACTTTGTGGTGGACAAACACCGTGTGCGTGGGTTTCCTCGGGATTCTCCCGTTTCCTCCCCCTTCTTCATTCCATCATTTCATTCATTTCTCATCATCACCGTATCCTTTAGCCTAGCCGGCATAACCGTGGGACGTTTATTTTCTATTCCGTTGGATAGAATACAGAAGTACTTTCTTATTATCACGTGTAGAAATTACTTATTCCATATTAATTGTTGTAGATATCCCGGAAGGAAAGTCCTATAAAAAGCAGCCAAGGTGGGACATGGGACATTTAAGGATAAATCGAGACGGTTAGCAACCCGAGAAAGAGACGCAAACTTGTTTCGGGGGCCAATCCTCGGATGCATCACTGCACGGGAGAAATACTACTGTGAACAAGAATTGTGAATATCATTAATTAAAGAGATCTGAAACGACAAAATTAATTTCTCAAAAAAAAAAAAAAAAAAAAAAAAAAAAAGACAAAGATTTGAGTCCAGCGCCATCTTAAGACAGAAGATTCTTACCAAATAAATAACCAAAAACATAAAGACAATTCCACCTGCACCGCACGTGCCAATTTTCCAACAGGAGAAAACTAGAAATATCAAGAGCAGATCCCACTCTTTTGCAATACGATATTCTTTGTTGATTCTTTTGAAGTTGTGTTGACTTTGTCTTCCTTTCTTCTTCCCCCATTGCTTTCGCTCAAATACTCATCACACACACGCATTGCATACGAATATATCTATATACATATGATGATCCACCTGAGCCGGTCAAACAAGCATTGATCTGTCAACGGTAGCCGGCACAGCAAATATTAAAGAGGTTCTTGCCGAAAGCCCTTTGATCATTTATTTATAAACCTCCAGTGGAGACGACAGGTTAGCTCAGACTACACAAGCACCTTTTGTTTGCTAATTGAAAAGGAGACCATTACTTCAGGAAAGAATAACATTGCTAAACTAATATTACGAGGGTAGGGCTTCAAGTACTATAGGAGAGAAGAAACACTGGCGTTTCCCTATACATTTTTCCCTTTTTCTTAATGGATGGATTAAATATTATGTATTTAGTCTAGCACTACCAGCATAGCTTGTTTCCGGTGGGTTCCAAAAAAATATTCTAGATATGGAACTTAAGGTCCTTCAATAGGCACTCACGCATCTGGAGAATTTTGTTGATGGACGAATGCGCCACGTAGTGGCACTTCGTGTAACTCACACAAATACAGCAAACACAGCAAGGGTGCAGGTCAAAACTCATCCGGCCTTACCCCCTGGAGTCACAGATCTTGTCCCTGTGCAGAGAATGGTGGTAAAACAAAAATTCTTGTCCATTATAAACCCTCTGTTCGATGTGTAGCCTCTCTGTCTGTAAACATCGTTCTCTTGCGATGATTTACACTACAAATCAGATGTTATTGGCTCTATATGTAACACGGGTCATAGGAAAATTTTCAATGCATATAGACTTATTCAATATAAAAACTAATAGCAAAACGCTCATCTTTCAACGTAAATCACATTACACAGAGTTATACCTACGTATATGTGCAATTCTTATGTAAAAATGACTAGAGTAGCAAAGGACCGAAGCACATGAAAGGCTCCAGCCAGTGGCGTAGCCAGAAAACTCGTCAAGGGGAGATTCAGAAAGCATTGCTGGAACGCAATTCTTGTATTCATATGAAATAACCAATAGTTTTTACTTTTACTACAGATAAGCTTTCCATTTTATTCTCGTATGAGTCTCCTTCTTCCCACCTATGTTAACTACATAAAATACATTACCCAAGGTTTGTATTATTATTATTATTATTATTATTATTATTATTATTATTATTATTATTATTATTATTCAAGAAAGCGTTGTGTGTAATGTCAACCTCCAAATTATCCTTACATACCTTATTCAAAATAGTAGTACCAACTACCAACTCGTAAACTTACCACTGGCGTATTTGGGGGGCTATCGGGCTCCAGTCCCCTCCCCGGCCCGAAAATCGTTAAAATTTGCTGGCACCCATAAGGAAAAATTAAGTGCTTATTGACATATTGTGCATAGCCCTACGTCTCCTAAACAAAATCCTAAATATGCCACTGAAACTTACTTAATATTTCTGATAAAATATCCTATTGTATAAAGTATATTCTTTTACTTTATGGGTTTAATATTTCGACTTTTTTCGTTGCATCCCTCTTCTAAAATTCACAACGACGCAATTTGAGTCATAATTGCAACCTGTATGTACAAAATTTAACAAAAGTAATAAATAAACTTATCCGTAATGAAAATAAATTAAAATACAATAAAACTCTGTTCATTTGGCTATATAAACTCTTAGTATGTGAGGGGAAAATCGTTAGTAAAATTACTGTGGCAATAACAATTTCGTACTTTCAGTGTTCTAGAACTAACCAGATCATAGTGTCTTATCGGTACCAAAAAAATTAATATGAGATCCAAGTATACCTAAAGTTGTTCTTTTCTCCAAGATCATGAACCTTAGATTACCCTTTTTCTTTCTTTCCTTTTGTTTTCAAAACGTGACATTTCTAGTAACCAGAAGGAAAAGTACAATCCCAACGTTAGATTTTGTTGTACAAAAATCTTTGGAATAGATCGATCAATTCAAATGCTAGTTCCATCTCGATTTCTCTAAGCGAGGAAAATTACCCAAATTGGTCTAGAATAAAATCTTGCGGTGGCGATGAAGTTCTACTTATTGTCGTGCCGTGGAAAATTAGCACCCGGAACAAGAGTATACGACGGCGCCCTCCGTACATATGAGTGAGGTCGACAGACCAGCCTTGAAGCGCCATGTTTGGCGGGAAGCGTAAGAAAATTTTCAAAAATAAACCCTGCTTTTCATTGGTTTTGAGCACTTTTTATTATTTTTTTCTTCCATTTTATATATGTGCACGCGATGCGGACTGGTAGTTCACAGTCTCTGTCCTTGGTTAGCTGCCAGTCCTGATGGGCTTATCCACGACGATGGATTGTTGGAAGTGAAGTGTCCAAGTTCAGCTCGTGATTATACCCCAACAGAAGCGGCTACAAAATTGAAGAAGTTTTACTTACACATAGACTCTCTCACAAAGGAGCTGAAACTGGAAAGTAACCATAATTATTACTATCAAATTCAGGGACAGTTACGAGTGACAGGTAGACAGTGGCAAGGGTGCCGGTTTCTCTGTAAATTTGGGGGGGGGTATTCAGATGCAGAAGGTATATTTTTTCTATATATGAAGATTTTAATACAAATTGCACTCAAATTTATGCCAAATATTGTATATTTTACAAATATAATAGGGGACCTACATGAGCTTTGGGGGCCCGGGCCCCCAGGATCGGCGCCTTTGGACAGTAGTGTGACTTTGCTGTTTGGACACCAAAGGGACTATCCATTGAACGTATCCGAAGAGATTATCATTTTTTGAATAAAGTGTTTCCAAAATTACAAACATTTTATATGTGTAATATTTTACCAGAGTTGCTGGATCCTCGAGTAAGATGAAGTCAGAAGATACAATTTCGTGATAGGAGGGATAATCTCAAATCGTAGAAGGAAACGTTGTAGGAGTACCAAATACACCCATGTAACTATGGGAAACTCATGCATTCTGCTGTGCATTTTTTCATATTTCTTTTTTTACAAATTATAGTATACCCGTCTGCCTCAAATAAGATTTTAAAAGCTGAAAAATAAACAACATAAAACTTTACAATTCTTAAAAAGTTATATCTAAATTTTCCACCACGAAACAGTTTACATTTTTCAAAAAAAAAAAAAAAAAAAAAAAAAAGTTGGTAGGCATATTTAATGTAATATTATTTGAATATCACATGTAGAAACGTTTGAACAATATTTTCATTTGAGAAACAAGTGAGTTTCCTTTCAAAGTGAAAAACTACAATAAGTAGCTTCCGAACTATGGGAATTCAATAATAAAACCGGAAGTAGTACATCTATAACTTTTGTTTTCAATAGAATGATCCTCGTGTTCTCGTTTGGCAGAATCCTGTTTCGCAGATAGGGATTCCAACTGGTTTTCAACGTTCAGTGTTGCCATGTTTCGAAGAACAGAAAATACGCAATGAGTGTACATTCCCGTTTTGCAGAATGAGAGATGTAGGTTTTTGGAAAATCTGTACTGCACCTGAAGCACTCCGATATCTTTATTATACGCTGAGAAACGCCGATACTTGTAATACATGTTGAGAAATTGATCCTTCGTTTGGAAATTGATTCCATGGAAGCAAACATCATGAGTAAAAGATTTTTGCTCATTAATGATAGACAAAGGCAACTCTATTCCGAGTCGCACCTCTTTCTTAGATTTACATTCGATTTGTTTTCCTTTCACGCGAAAGAAGAGGAAATTGAGGTGAATTACTCGTCGTCATTTAGCTGCTAGGACACTTCTTCAGAACGGGAATGGGCAAACTTGGCAACGCTGTACACTGATTCTGCAAAAACACCGAGAACCAGAGTGATAAGATAAAAGATAGAACCTGTTCCTCCGACTCTGTATCCAAATCAAATCGCAATTACTTACCCGCTATCTTGCACTTCCGGTTTGAGTAAAAGAATATGCGTGAAAGTCGAATAAACTATTGGGACATGGAATCGGTTCCCAAACAATGCTTTTAGCTATTTTACCGTTTCTGTTCTATAGCGATGAAATGGGGGACCGTAAATGACAATTTCTAAAACTACTTGTTGAATAGAGTTTACCTTAGGACAACCTATTCTTGCGACAATGAGTACATTCAAAAAAAAAAAAAAAAAAAAAGCTGCTTTCTTTCCGTTTTTGCACTATGACGACCAATATTGAAGCCGGAAAAGGTTATTATTTATTTATTTATTTATTACCTTTTACAATTTGAGCAGAGGGTAAATGGAGATGTTGATACCTACTGCTGGGATACTGAATCAAAGGCAAAAATAAACTGCTTGCCGTTGTCTCGTAACAAGTTTTGCTCTTTAGTCAATAGAAAACGGAAGAAATTGGTAATATATTACTATTTACGGTTGTCGTAGGGAGCAGTCGTTCTTTCAGAAAAAAATGTTCCGGGGGGCACTTCTGGTACTATTTTATTTATTATTATATTATAGATGTATTATTTTGGTTTCGTCCGGGGGGCACTCTTAGAGTTCCGGGAGGGGCAGTGTTCCCCATAAAACATGTCTGGAAGAAACACTGGTAGGGAGATGCGAGTGAAATTTTATCTTTTCTTGAGACGAAGAATCAATTCTACAAAACCGCTTCTTGCTATGTTACCATTTCTGTTCTATGGCGATCAAATTTGAAATCGGAAATTGTTAATTTCTACCATTTCCGGTTTGAATAAAGAATGAACAAAGAAGTTGAAACCTATTGCTGAGACACTGACTCAATTCCAAGAAACCGCTTATCGATATTTCTTACGGTTCTTGCTCTGATACCTGTTGACAGGTGGACGGATAGTCATTCTATAATACCCATGCTTACGCATAGCATAATTCAGAAGTCTAAACCGTATTTTCGGTTGGGAGGTGGGTGTGGCTTCGAAGACATTTGAGCGAGGGGACATGAATAATTCAAACAAAGCCTCCGTAACGCTATTATTTCAAAGGTGAGCAGATTTTTAAAATAATAATAACTCACTTCTGTATGTTCTCTACTCTTCACTATTTACTTGTCGAATGAAGAAATGATAAAAGAAAAAAGGATTTTCAGATTGCCGTAGACGTGAAAAATGAGTAAATGTACTACCATGAGCAAAATAAATGACGCGTCTCTTTATTTTGAAGTTTTTTGAAAATATCTCCGTTTTCTTTATATGTTCGAAATTTCGGAAGGTTTCCTCAGCAGGACAGGTTAATAACAAACCCGTTTTTAATATTTGTGTTAGATATTAGCTTAAAATAAAGAAATTAGAAGCAAAAAACATTAAATCGACAGAAATCTCGAGAATTACCAACTCTGCTAAAGTGGGAAATTTTCAAGAACACGAGGGAATTCTGCATTTCAACACGAAGCAGCGACATCTATGTCATTGAGAGAAATGTGGATTAAATCTACAAACTAAACTTTTAACGAATATTTCTAGTATGTCTTATTATATGCATTATCTGCAAACTCCAAAGATATGAATATATGCTAAGTATTAACATAAAGATAGAGCAAATTGTCGAAATTATCTATGGAAAAGGACGAATTGGTAGGACGATCATAATGAAATATCGTCTTTACTGGAACAGGCTCAGTTCACGTAAAAAAAGAAATAGCTCAGTTAGTTAAAGCAACAAGTCTGTATGCTGAAGGTAGCGGGTTCGATCCCGTGGAAGTGCCGTTATGATTTTTATCACTACACTACGGTTATTTTTTTATTTTTTATTTGGGAAAGAATCAAATTGTAACGTATGTGTAAAACTCATGACGATACCAAAAAAAGAAAAAATGCTGTTGTCGCACTTGCATTAGCGTCCCTAATTTTGTTTGCAAACAGTTTCGTAATTATTTCCCCTGTGCTCACTGCTCACCATATACTCGCTGGCGCATAACGAATGTTTCCCAGTAAATGTTAATTCTAATTTGGAGAATTTTATAAAGTTTCACAATATTTCTCACTAGATAGTCTTCTATCTACGTGTTTGGATATTTTGATAACAGATTTCCCTATTAAATGTTTAATTTTCCCTAGATGTTTAATTACGGAAAAGTTTTACAATGTATTTGTATTGAATTGAAATTGTTTTGAATTTACTACATAAGGTAAGTAGACCGAAGGAGGAGAACTCAAGTAATTGATATTCTACGTAAAAGCAACCTATTGTAGAATGATGATGCTTCTTACCTTCAGCACATAATCTTTACGTTAGAGAGTCAGAGAGAGAAAAATCCTGGTTTTTCCTCCTCTATGACCACCCATCTTAAACCTCTACATATCATTGTTCGTCTCACAGAATTTCGGTGCTCCAAAAACATTCAAATAATAATAATAATAATAATAATAATAATAATAATAATAATAATAATAATAATAATAATAATAATAATAATAATAATCCTGAATATGCCATCCTTACATAATGTAGGATATCTTAGTTTCCTAGTTTAAATCTTAAATATCTTAGTTTAAAATGCTTTCTTTAGTACTTATTTGAGCAACCATGTAGGAGGGGGTACGACTTTTTATTTTGCCCCTCTCATTTCAGTAGCCTTCCAACAGAAAGTAATTTTTGATAAGCAGGACAGACAAAATGAATAAGAAATATATTTACAGCATCCTCTCCCCTTTCATGATTGGAATATCACGTAATATTTTTTATTCTACGAAAGATGGCCCTCTGCGGTTAGGGGTAGGTAACTAAAAAAATACCTAATATATAGCGCCCCTTGATTGTAATATTACCGCTTCTTTATTTGTACGAGGGAGCCCCTACACAATCAAGGGTGACAAAAAGAATAGGAAGAGTGTCTATTGATTCCAGTGGTGAATCCAGCACGAACTCCTGGGGGAGGGGAGGGGAAGTGAAACATTCTTTTGATGATGTGAAGCTGTCACAAATTACCAGTTAAGTAAACTAAACAATAGTGGGGGGAACTGGAACCCAGTCAGTTTAAATTGATGTAAAAGTTTAATTTTTGGATTCATATTAAAGTTTTGGTTTCAAATGAGAATTTCAGTCCAAGTGGTCAATGATCAAATCTCGTGGGGCTCTTCAGTGTAGGCTAATACGGCCCCCTTATGAGAAAAGGCATAATTATTAACATGTTTATAACTTTCGAATTTTTCGTCTATTTTAAAGAAATATTTTGCTTCGTATTAAAGTGTTGGTTCCAAATGACAAACTCAGTCCGAGTGGACAATGATCAAATCTCCGGGGGGGTCTTCAGTATAGGAGGCTACGGCTCCCTTATGGGAAAAGGCAAAAATATGAAAATGCTTATAACTTCCGAATTTTCCGTCTATTTTAAAGAAATTATTGGCTTCATATTAAAGTCTTGGCTTCAAATGACAATTTCAGTCCGTGTGGACAATGATCAAATCTCGGAGGGCTCTTCGGTGTAGGGGCTTCGGCTTCTTTATGGGACAAGATTCACGTAGTTGATATTGCGAAATTGTTTTGTATATATAAGTGGAAACTTGCACCATTTGGTTAATTTTACCTCTTATGTTTTGCAGATTCATATTCCAAGCAATAGTTACTTCGCAGAGCTAAAAGAAGGCACTTACTAGTTTCATTAAAATGAAATGTCTTTTATGAGAGGAGCAGACGAACGAACAGGCACCCAAACGTTGGTTGAGTCGTACGGTTGAAACTCGTTAAGCTCGCTTCAATTATTATTATTATTATTATTATTATTATTATTATTAATTATAATAATAATAATAATAATAATAATAATAATAATAATAATAATAATAATAAAGCATTGCAGGGACCTTTGGTGCAGGGGGTCCTTGGCTCGATTCCACTTCGTGCCAAGTGAAATTTGAGGTGGACAAATACCGTGTGCATGGATATGTGTTTTCTTGAGATTTTCCATTTTCCTCCCACTTTCTTCATTTCACCATTTCATTCATCATCATTCTCCCTTAGCGTAGATGCATAATCGTCCAACGTTAAACTAGATATTGCAATTTCAATAATAATAATAATAATAATTAATTCAACTGAAAGGACTGTAATTTATGTGGACAGCAATTATCATAAATATGCAACCATTATAAAAACAATGCTTTGAGTAGAAAGATAATCCTTCCCAAGTGTTAACGAATGCGCACGAGATAAGACATGTCTCGAGAAAGAGACAAGACGCGCTTTGTGACATCCAAGATAATACGAGGCAAATGTTTTGGACACGAGATAGCTTGTAAAATGTCTCGTCTTGTCTGGAATGTCTCGAAAACAAAAGTCTAAGTTTTAAAATTATTTTTCAAGATCTATTCTCTCAGAAGTAGTTCTCTGCCTTAAAATTAATAACGACATTTGTGATTTAAAAAAAGATAAACAATGCCTAAAGTTAATAGTTAACTTTTCGAAAAGAAGCTTCATTAAGGGTGAACCTGAAAGATGTCCACAAACTTCGGGAGGTGATTCGTGACATCAAAAGGAGACAAATGGTCCTCTTGCAGTTTTCGAATTCAGCTTCGTTGTCGAGATACAGGGTTGCCAACTGGTCGTGTTTGAGAAACTCACTGGGAATAAATTCAAGTCCAAGAATAAACTACTACTCATATATTTTTCAGGTCAATTGACTTATACCATGTTGTAAGGTCAAATATTTATTTATGAAGTGTGTACAAAATTCGCCAGGGTCTTTTCTGAGAAAATCGTCGAGAAAAAGTCACCTCCAAGAATAAACTACCCCTCGTAAGTTTTTCTAAGAGAAATATCTGATACTGCAATATAGGGTTGTTAATTAAATATTGATTAATGAAAAATAAACAAAATTGTTAAAACCATTTTTGAGAAAATAGCGTTTTTCGATTTTCGTCTGTTTGTAAACCACACTTATTTTAGGTGGTAGGAAAGAATGGAAAAGCTCCTGTAAGAATACTAAGTAAACCCTAAGTTTAAAATTTGGTGTAGATAAGTTGAACGGTATGGCCTCTAGGCGAGTGCATATAAAAGTGTGCCGAACGGACGGACCGGAAGGACGGGTGTCGAAAAGTCACATTTTCGGTATGTAGACGCCATGAAACATGTAAATCCGTTGAAATCTGAATTTGATATTATTTTCACAATCACTGTATTTTCTTCTCTCTTTTGTCGCTCGAAAAAGAAAAGCCTGAGTTTACCACAAAAAGCTAGGGAGTTTCTCAAAAAATATTCAATTACAGGGCCACCGCACTAAACTTTTTCAATTCAATTTCTTAACTGTGTTAGGCCGCAGTTGTTACTGAAGTGTGTATTTGGATAATACGAATAAAATTATCGTATTATTCAAATACATCGAATGTCAGATTATCGAATAAAAAACTTCGATTGAAGAAAATCCATACTACAAAACTAACTCACACTTTGAGCACATTTTCATTAGACATATAATAGACCAATTAATGCAATCATTGTTTATGAAATATGAAAAAAATCAAATGAGTCACTTTGGGAAAGTCATTCAAAAAGAACACGTCAGGAGTAACCTACCTCTTGTGAATTGTTTCGAACAATGAGTTAAGATATACTTTTGGTTATTAATGAAATATTTATTTGCGAAATTTGAACAAAATCGCCTGTCGTTCGAGAAAATTGTCGGGGAAAAAACCTTGACCCCAAAAATAAACTATCCGTTGTAATTGTTTTTCATAGAAATGACTTATACTAAAATATAGGGTTATTAATGAAATACTTATTTATGAATTATCAATAAAATTGTCCGAGTAATTTTTGAGAAAATCGTGAGGGAAAAATAACTCCCCGAATAAACTATCTCTTGAGGATTCTTTCAGGGTAAGCGAGTTATTCCATATTACTAGGTTTTTAATGAAATATTTATTTCTGAGTACGAACAAAATTGCTTGACTCATTTTTGAGAAAACCGTGGAGGAAAAACACCCCCAAGAGTAAACTACCCCTCGCATATTTTTTCAGGACAAACGAGTTTTGCCATATTGTTCGGTTATTAACGAAATATTTATTTTTGAAATATGAATAAACTCTTTTGAGTCGTTTTTGAGAAAATCGCCCAGACAACACTCCACCAAGAATAAACTACCCCTCGCATTTTTTTAGGACAAACGAGTTATGCCATATTGATAAGTTATTAATGAAATCTTTATTTATGAAATATGAACGAAAACATTTGAGTCCATTTTGAGAAAATCACTGAGAAAAAACTCACCCCCTTAGTATAAACTACCCCTTGTAGA
Source organism: Thermobia domestica (assembly GCF_964235325.1). Classification (NCBI taxonomy): domain Eukaryota; kingdom Metazoa; phylum Arthropoda; class Insecta; order Zygentoma; family Lepismatidae; genus Thermobia; species Thermobia domestica. Next base: position 350,571,326 of record NC_137456.1, on the reverse strand, counting down.
TTTTTCTCAGATAAATGCCTTATACCACAAAATAGGGTTGCTAATTAAATATTGATTGATAAAAAAAGAAAGAAAACAAGATCGTTAGAGCCAGTTATGAGAAAATATCTTTTTTTTATTTTCATCGTACAGGAAACTACCCTTGTTTTGGGAGTAGGAGGGAAATAAAAAAAAAACTATAGGAAATACTATGAAAATCTTAAACTAAAATTTGGTGCAGATAAGTTGAACATACCGTAAATTTTTCAACTAATTTATGGTATGTTCAAGTATGGCTTCTTGGCGAGGTATGGCTTCTAGGCGAGTGCACAGAAAAGTGTAGCGAACGGACGGACGAACTGATGGACATGTATCGAAAAATAACTTTTTCGGTGTTAGGGGCTATAATACGTGTAAATTCGTTGAAATCTCAAATTTGATTTTTTTTTCGAACACCATACTTTCTTCTCTCATTTGTCACTTCAAAGTAAAAGGAACTCAGAACTACAGATAAAAGACACCTACTTTTACACATAGACATTTATTGATTTAAAACTGTTTTAGTTTGTGTCATTTCACTTCCAATTGAAAGGTTTTACAATGATTAACGGCATACCAATGACGAGACGGAAGTTTTCAGGAAGTAAATGCATTCAGAAGTCTAGACTGCATTACAGCCTGTTTTTATTTCTGCAATTGTTAACAGCTGTAATTTCGTCCAAACGCTACATGAAATAATTTTTGGTTGACGTCATTGTATTACTATTTTAGTATTGTTCTCTTCAGACTTGGTTGAAGTTTTGTCTTAACGGTTATACATTTTTTCTTTCTTATTTCATCGTTACACATAAGAACAAAATGTTATGGTGAGTGGATAGATTCGAACCTACGAACATTGAGTTTATATTCTTCCAACACTTTACCAATGGACCAAGCTTTGTCTTCACGTTAACGGCCGGTTACAGGGTTTACTACGATTTAAATAAAATGGCTGGCTGTTAGAATTCCCTGCTCACATATTTCGATAAATAATTTTCATTGCTTCACAATATTGGCAGTGGACAAAAGTTAGCCCGTGTTGAAGCTTTTTGCTCCTAATTTAGTTATTTTACTTATTTAAGGAATATATTGAAAATTGTCAGCAGGCACGTATGCAGTAATTTATTTCGGGAGAAGTCCGACTTCAATATTAGGATAAATTATAATAAAATTTAAAAGATAATCCTTAAATTTAGGCTAAATTTACAGAGAAGTTGGGATTTCAGAGGGGAGTCCGGACCACCTGGACCCACCCCTAAATGCGTCCTTGTTTGTCAGTAACGTTTCCTCATTTTGAAACCCTCAAAAACTTCGGATATATAAAGGAAAACGAGTTATTTTCGATAAAATATCACTTCAGAAGACGCGACAGTTTTATTGCACATGGTGGTGTCCCAAGTTCACAAGGGCAAGAATTCATTAATTTTGATTCTCTGTCATTGTGCTCTATCGAAAGGTTAGGTTTGTAACATATTACTCCTACGAACAAGCATGACTGGCAGATAGGAATACTGAACACAACTCCAGAGAAATGCATGCTGAACTTAACGTTTATAGCTACGCTTTGGTGATTTGCCCTCAAGGTCAATCGAGTGGTAATTCAGTTCCGTCCCTGTTCTTAAGCCATGTTCGTATTACTTCGAACAGTTTTGATAATGAAAAGCATGCCTCTTAATATAACAGACTTCTTTCGCGTAAGAAATCGAAACTCAGTTGGTCAGAGCAACTAGTCTGTAAGAATTAGGTTGTTAGTTAGTTAGGAGCCCAGTACGAGTAAGGGTTTTTATTACTATTGTTTTTATCTTTTTTATGTGAGGAAAGATCAAATTGTGACATCGCGATATCAAATGTATTTGATTAGGTAGCTTTGTCTTAGCTAAACTTTAAACATCAGTAACCGTCGAAATTATTTCACCAACTGATCACTTACTGAACATTTCAAACACGTCAAACCAGTGGCATAACATGAAGGTTAACCTCTCCTCCGCAGTCCTTAGTTATGCGTCCGTACTTTCAAGGGCGGACTAAGGGCCGGGCGACTGCCCGGGGCGCCAGAGAAAGAGGGGCACCAAAACGAGCCTCAAAAAGTAAATTTTATAATGTGCTTTCTACTGACGTTTTTGGTTTATATTCTTGTAAAGTAGTGGCAATTCTATGATCTTTTTCCATTTCACTATGGAAGAAGAGAGTTTCATAGTACTAAGGGGGCTGTATCGAAAAATTGAGAGATGGCATGTAGAATAAAGAGTGCCGGGAATTAAGTATTGTTTGTTTGTTTGCTTGAGTTTAGCGTTCCACGGTTATGCCTTAATGGGCAAGGGAGATGTGGATACTAATTATAGTGGAATCCGAACCACTTTTATCGTTCAACAGTAATCCACCGGGAATTGGACCCGGTACCACAGAAGGCAGGCGTGCTAGCCACTAGACCAGGGGGGGTGGAGTTGGTATTGTTTATAGCGGGCCATATTCTTTGTGAACTTTTCCTAGGTAATGGATTTCTTTTTGAAAATGGGTTTAAAACAGGGGCGTCATTTAGGGAGGGCAGGGAGGGGCATTTGCCCCCCGTGAGTTTGAGATGTATATAGATTTTATCATTAGAATAGTAGTAAATCAGTGAAAAACGCGAAATTTTACTTATATCAAGAGGTCTTGCCCCCCCCCAAAGCAAAATCTGAAATGACGCTCCTGGTTTAAACTATTAAAAACACTATGATAAAATGTAAAATATAGGCTACTACTAGGGGAAGGGCGCCAAAAAGTCACTTTGCCCGTGTGAAAATTTGGCCTGCTCCGCCCCTGCGTACTTTCTGTATATTTTTTGGCTTTGCAGCTTGTGCGGTCCCCACGCCACATTGTTGCGGGGTCGCTATTTACGCCTACCCTTCGAACGTAATTCAATAACTGTTTAAGAAATTCTACCATCAGCGTGAAAACGGGAATATATTTTTCTAATAGTCCCATAGAACTTTCACTCAGAATGCCAGATGCAATTTTTCAGAGTGGGCTCTGGCTAAGTAGAAGGAAGATCTGTTTCCTAAGTAAATTCCTTTCAGAAAGTTTGCTATTTCTTTAACAGTGATGTAAATAAATATACTTATCGTTATTAGCTCGACACCAAACCATCCTGGACAAATCCCTCTAGAACAATGATCGGCAAAAGTTATTCTGCATAATTTTATAAGCGACTCAAGGGTGAAACACTTGTTAACGAAAGCAATGTTGTGTATATACTGCCTTGTTTCTGACAAAATATAAAGTCTTTTGTAATCTTTAGACACTTTTCCTATTCTTTTTGTCACCCTTGGTTGTGTAAGGAAGCCTCGAACAAATAAAGAAGAGGTAATATTACAGATAAGGGGCGCTATAAATATATTAGGTATTTCTTTTGTTACCTAACCATAACGGCCTAGGGTCGTCTTCAGTAGAATAAAAAATGCTACGTGATATTACATTCACGAAGGAGGAAAGGATGCTCTAAATATATTTCTTATTCATTTTGTCTGCCCTGCTATGTAAGGGTGGCATATTCATTAATAATAATAATAATAATAATAATAATAATAATAATAATAATAATAATAATAATAATAATAATAATAATAATAGTAATAATAATAATAATAATAATAATAATAATAATAATAATAATAATAATAATAATAATAATAATAATAATAATAAATATGAATGTCTTTGGAGAGCCGAAATTATGTGAGACGAACAATGATATGTAGAGGTTTAAGATGGGTGGTCCTAGAGGAGGAAAAACCAGGATTTTTCTCTCTCTGACTCTCTAACGTTAAGATTATGTGCTGAAGGTAAGAAGCATCATCATTCTACAATAGGTTGCTTTTACGTAGAATATCTATTACTTGAGCTCCCCTCCTTCGGGCAACTTTGCTTATGTAGTAAATTCAAAACAATTTCAATTTAAGACAAATATTTATAGAGAAAATTAAACATTTAATAGGGAAATCTGTTATCAAAATATCCAAACACGTAGATAGAAGACTATGTAGTGAGAAACATTGTGAAACTATAAAATTCTCCAAATTAGAATTAACATTTACTGAAAACATTCGTTATGCATCAGTGAGCACAGGGGAAATAATTACGAATCTGTTTGCAAACAAAAATTAGACACACTAATGCAAATGCGACGATATTTTCTCTCTTTTTTTTTTTTTTTTTTTTTTGGTATCGTCATGAGTTTTACACATATGTTACAATTTGATTCTTTCCCAAATAAAAAATAAATAAAATAACCTTAGTGATAAAAATGACAACAGTACTTCCACGGGATTCGAACCGTCTACCTTCGGTATACAAAGTCGTTACTTTACCTAACTGAGCTATTTGCTCTCTTACGTAAGCTGGACCTGTTCTACAGTAAAGACGATTTTTCATTACGATTGGGCTAACAATTCGTCTTTTTCCATAGGTAATTTCCACTATTTGCACTATCTATACGTTAATACTTAGCATAGATTCATATATTTGGAGTTCGCTGATAATGCATATAATAAGACATACTAGAAATATTTCGTTAAAATTTTCGTTTGTAGATCTAATCCACGCTTCTCTCAATGACATAGATGTCGCTGCTTCGTGTTGAACTGCAGAATTCCCTCGCGTTCTTGAAAATTTCCCACTTTAGCAGAGTTGGTAATTCTCGAGATTTCTGTCGATTTAATGTTTTTTGCTTCTAATTTCTTTATTTTAAGCTAATATCTAACACAAATATTAAAAACGGGTTTGTTATTAACCTGTCCTGCTGGGGAAACCTTCCGAAATTTCGAACATATAAAGAAAACGGAGATATTTTCAAAAAACTTCAAAATAAAGAGACGCGTCATTTATTTTGCTCATGGTAGTACTAAACTTCCTCGGAACAAACACATGGCAGACAGTGTCTTGACCTGTTTCTCCTAAAAACAGCCCACCAGCTGTGACATCCCTCGACAAAGAAGGAAGTTTCATTCACATACAGGCCCATGCGACTTCTGTGAACTCCCACTGTTTGCAAACTATGAACAGAACATCTCGATAACAGTAAAAGACAATTTGTTGAAAACATGTCAAACAACTGTTTGCAGACACTAGCGTCATATTATATTTTACTTGATGGTAAGTGCGAGGAATGACTCCTATACAACTTGTGTAGATTTTTATACTGTTTTTATATTATTGAATGTGTCCATGTCCCACAATGAGGTAATCGAAATTCCATGTGGATCATGCACTCAGCAGCGTATCTAGGATGTTTTTGTGTGTCTGTGTGGGTTCTTAGTACCGGATATACACAAAAATAACCAACATAAAATATATAAACAATTACAAGCATCAGAGTACATAATCGGAAATCTTTGAGGGGGCGGCGCCGCTGGGCCCCCTTTCCCTACGCCACTGCATGCACCACATAATTTAGTAAACGAGCATGGTTTTCGCTTTCAATATGAAGTGTATACAAAAATGAACTTCACAATCCCGTATCAATAATGCAATAGATATTCTAGTAGGATAAGCGCGTAAGTACGGTAACTTTCGACAAATTGCCAACAAAAATAATATAGTTCATTTTCCAACTATAGAAGCTTCTAAAAATGGTAATAATGAAGTAATCGCAATTTCGTATGAACCATGCACTAGATGTTATAGCAGTCAATGGACGTGTGTAGTGTGCCAACATTTTATATCGTAGCCTCCTTTTCACTAATAGAATCCTCACAACAATGGAAAAAAATACGAAATGGCAATTTTCTCGTACATCATGCAATAAATATTGCACTAGTGTGCATGACTTAACACTAATTGAAAAATTTACAACGGAGATATCCTGCATCATATTGTAAACAATGAAATGAAAACAGCAATGGAAATAATGCGGAAATCAAAATTTCATATGGAACTAGTACATACGTCTACGTGATTTGACATCCATTGGTGAATTACTGACTGAGATATAGTGTCCAGCGTTTTCAACAATGGAGTGCTCACAACAATGGAAATAATTAGGAAATCAAAATTTTGCACGGATAATGCACTAGATGATGTATTAGTATATACGTCTCCGTGATTTGAGATCCATAGGTGAATTACTGACTGAGATATCGTGTCCAACGTTTTCAACACTGGGGTGCTCACAACAATATAAATAATAACGAAATCAAATTTTTGCACGGATAATGCACTAGACGTTGCATTAGTGCATATGTCTGCTTGATTTCACATCCATTGGTGAATTACTGACTGAGATATCGTGTCCAGTGTTTTCAACAATGGAGTGCTCACAACACTGGAAATAATAAGGAAATCAAAATTTTGCGAGAATAATGCACTAGAAGTTGTATTAGTACATATGTCTGCGTGATTTCACATCCACTGGTGAATTACTGACTGAGATATAGTGTCCAGCATTTTCAACAATGGAGTGCTCACAACAATGGAAAAATTAGGAAATCAAAATTCTGCACGGATAATGCACTAAATGTTGTACTAGTAGATTTTCACGCTGTACATTATTCGTGTGCCTGTTCGCGGCGCCAAACTTTACCGGGGTTTGAGTCCGACTGGAGTCGAACCTCGGTTCAGCTGAAAACGCTACAGATGCGAGGATTCGTCCGCTGGGCCGTCTGAATATTACTCCCCCTCCTACTTCACTCCTAGACCAACCCCTCAGTATCTGTGAATGCTACGTAGCTTGGTGTAGTCCTGTTTCCTTGGTCATTTGCAATAATTTCTACCTTCCCATTCTGGAAGACTCCAACACAGGAATATGTGGTCCCAAGATCGATGCCTACAGCTGGTGCTTTTGCCATGTTTATTCTCTTTGGTATGTATTACAGACAAAACTCGATGATAGTTTTCTCACGTTCCACACACTACAACATCTTGTGACTGAATATTCCTGTGTTGGAATCTTCCAGCATGGGAAGGTAGAAATGATTGCAAATGACCAAGGAAACAGGACTACACCAAGCTACGTAGCATTCACAGATACTGAGGGGTTGGTCTAGGAGTGAAGTAGGAGAGGGAGTAATATTCAGGTGGCCCAGCGGACGAATCCTCTCATCTGTAGCGTTTTCAGCTGAACCGAGGTTCGACTCCAGTCGGACTCAAACCACGGTAAAGCTAACCGTGAAAAATGGCGCCGCGAACAGGCACACGAATAATGTATAGCGTGAAAAATAGCGCATCGAACAGGGACTCGAATAATGTTTACTGCAACAAAATGTCGCATCGAAATTGGGATTCGTGTTTTGGAGACAAAAGTGACGTTGCAATCATTGACCCGGTTCACTTACATTAGATTATTTCACATCAAATTAAATATTTTTCCTTCCTAATTACGAAATTCTGGAGTGTTGCAACACTCATGGCATTGAATTTCCATTTCCGATAGTTTGAAATTTTCCTATTTATAGCGGACACAACAGTTTCAGCGGAACAACCCAGAACAACTTTTCAAAAAGAAAAAAAAACTGTCTGCTGCCTAATTTTTGCTTCACGTCCTCTAGGTATATGAAGCACAGAAGGGAGGAAAACACAGGTCAGAAAAGAAGAAGACGACTTTACAAATGATGGTTTACACAGTAGCCTTTCTAAAACGACAGGGGTGAACCCTCTGAACGTAGTAAAAAAAAGTAAAATAAAAAGTATTGACTACAGCTTAGAAATGGTTTTGTTTTCTTTCTGTCCTTTGCCTGGACTTGACTAAAAAAAGAAAGAAAATTAGAAGACAAATATGAACGGGACACCGAAAAAGCAGGTAAAAAATAAAAAGTAAATTCACGATACCTAGTAGCCTTTACACTCAGCAAAAATGGTTCTGAAGTACCTCCAACGCTAGGTATTGTCAGTTATTGATATGTCTCCATGATTTCAGATTTCTTGATGAATTATTGACCGAGATATCGTGTCCAACCTTTTCAACAATGGAGTGCTCACAACAATGGAAATAATAAGGAAATCAAAATTATGCACGGATAATGCACTAGACGATATATTAGTAAATATGTCTGCGTGATTTGAGATCCACTGTTGAATTACTGACCGAGATGTCGTGCCCAGCGTTTTCAACAATAGAGTGCTCACAACAATGGTAATAATTAGGAAATCAAAAGTTTGCCGGATAATGCACTAGACGTTGTATTAGTACATACGTCTGCGTGATTTGAGATCCATTGGTGAATTACTGACCGAGATATCGTGCCCAGATTTTTGAACAATGGAGTGCTCACAACAATGGTAATAAACAGAATATCAAATTTTTGCACGGATAATGCACTACATATTGTACTAGTACATACGTCTGCGTGATTTGACATCCATTGGTGGATTACTGACTGAGATATCGTCTCCAGCGTTTTCAACAATGGAGTGCTCACAACAATGGAAATAATTAGGAATTCAAAATTTTGCTCCAACAGTGCACTAGATGATGTATTAGTACATACGTCTGCGTGATTTGAGATCCAGTTGTCAATTAGTGACCGAGATATCGTGTCCAGCGTTTTCAACAAACGAGTGCTCACAACAATGGTAATAAACAGGATATCAAATTTTTGCACGGATAATGCACTACATATTGTACTAGTACATACGTCTGCGTGATTTGACATCCATTGGTGGATTACTGACTGAGATATCGTGTCCAGCGTTTTCAACAATGGAGTGCTCACAACAATGGAAATAATTAGGAAATCAAAATTTTGCTCGGATTGGGCACTAGATGTTGTATTAGTACATACGTCTGCGTGATATGGGATCTGTTTGTGAGTTACTGACTGAGATATCGTGGCCAGCGTTTTCAACAATGGAGTGCTAACAACAATGGAAATAATTAGAAAGTCAAAATTTTTCACGGATAACGCACTAGATATTGTACTAGTACATACGTCTGCGTGATTTGAGATCCATTGGTGAATTACTGACTGAGATGTCGTGTTCCGCGTTTTCAACAATGAATGGTTGTAAGAATGGAAATAATGACTAAATCGAAATTTTGCTCAGATAATGCACTAGTTGTTGTATTAGTACATACGTCTGCATGATTTGACATCCATTGGTAGATTATTGACTGAGATATCGTGTCCAGCGTTTTCAACAATTGAGTGCTAACAACAATGAAAAATATTTAGGAAATTATAATTTTGCTCGAATAATGCATTAGATGTTGTATTAGTACATACGTCTGCGTGATTTGACATCCATTGGTGGATTATTGTCTGGGATATCGTGCAGCGTTTTCAACAATGGAGTGCTCACAACAATGGAAATATTTAGGAAATCAAAATTTTGCACCGATAGTGCACTAGATCCTGTATTAGTACACACGTCTGCGTGATTTGAGATCCATTGTTGAATTACTGAGATATCGTGTCCAGCGTTTTCAACAATGGAGTGCTCACAACAATGGAAATAATTAGGAAATCAAAATTTCGCTCGGATAATTGCACTAGAAGTTGTATTAGTACATACGTCTGCGTGATTTGAGATTTGTTTGTGAGTTACTGACTGAGATGTCGTGTTCTGCGTTTTCAACAATGGAGTGCTAACAACAATGGAAATAATTAGGAAATCAAAATTTTGCTCGGATAATGCACTAAATGTTGTACTAGTACATACATCTGCGTGATTTGATATCTTTTTGTGAGTTACTGACTGAGATTTCGTGTTCCGCGTTTTCAACAATGGAGTGCTCACAACAATGGAAATAATTAGGAAATCAAAATTTTGCACGGATAATGCACTAGATATTGTACTAGTGCATACGTCTGCGTGATTTGACATCCATTGGTGGATTATTGACTGAGATATCGTGTTCCGCGTTTTCAACAATAGAGTGCTCACAACAATGGAAATAATTAGGAAATCAAAATTTTGCTCGGATAAGGCACTAGATGTTGTACTAGTACATACATCTGCGTGATTTGATATCTTTTTGTGAGTTACTGACTGAGATTTCGTGTTCCGCGTTTTCAACAATGGAGTGCTCACAACAATGGAAATAATTAGGAAATCAAAATTTTGCACGGATAATGCACTAGATATTGTACTAGTACATATGTCTGCGTGATTTGAGATCAATTGGTGAAATACTGACTGAGATATCGTGTTCCGCGTTTTCAACAATGAATAGTTGTAACAATGGATATAATGACTTAATCAAAATTTTGCAAGGATAATGCACTAGATAATGTTGAGCTACGATAATGTTCTAAGTTTGGTTTTATTATTGCTTTAAATAATGTAGATATTGTGTTTCAATCTTTTTTTATTTTCTAATATACTTCTATTGGCCGAAGGTTGCGCCATCTAATGACTCAGCTTCAAACTACTTAGAAGTATTGAAGAACCTTAAGAGGCCTTATCACTACGAAATTAAAATACCACTAATTTTACAGTAATTATGTGATATCTTCAAATAGATAAAAGAAAATCAAAATGTGGAACAAGATCGTCTAGACAATATTATTTTGCATGTGGTATTGTTATCATTAGTCACCTAGTAGCTTTCCGTTTACAGCCATTTAGGAACGCTAAAATAAACGTCGATTTTCTAAATGGTTGGAAATCGAATGCAGATAAGTGAGTCGTGATAACGGTATCTCATGTAAAATAATATTGTCTAGAGCGATCTTGTTCCACATTTCGATTATCTTGTATCTATTTGAATATATCACATAATTACTGTAAAATTAGCGGTATTTTAATTTTGCCGTGATGGGGCCTCTTAAATAGTAATGTTTTGCGTAATCCAATCTGCTTCAGTGATCACAGATGCCAAAGCCTGGGAGATCATCCCCCTTTAGTCGTCCCCAATAATGTAGTTGAGGGGACCGAGACCTGTGATGTTTCAATGTCATTTTGTATTCTTATTGCTACAAAATGATTTTCCCATAGAGTTATAAAATAATTAGTTCATACGCGTCGCCCTTTGAACCCCACTGATATATAGGCAAAAGCGCGGTTGTATGGTATTGTGTGTTATAAATGACGGTTGCTTGGAGAAAGAAGACCTCATTTCTTGAGCGACTTATCGTTGTATAGAGCCATTTAACAGAAAAAATCAAACACTGTTTCACTTTTAAGTTACACATATCTTTAGATACCGGAAAATTATTTATCTGTAGAAGTATTTTAATGTGTAAAATCAAAGGTATTGTCGTACGTGGTTCTTGGAAAAATGTTTAACGTCACACGGTTATGCCGGTTAGGCTAAAGGAGACGGTGATAATGAGAAATGAGTGAAATGGTGGAATGAAGTAAGTGGGAGGAAACGGGAGAACCCCCGAGAAAACCCACGAGCACGGTGTTTGTCCACCACAAAGTGCACACGGCGCAAGCTGAGATCGAACCAGGAACCCCAAGCACCGGAGGTGAACGTACCTGGTTGCTGGAACCTGGCTTATCCTACTGGTTCCTGGAACTGTAGGGACCTTACTTAATTGCCTTAAAAACTAAAGTTCGTATTACAAGTATCTTAATCATATATGAGGGTAGGTTTATAATTGTCTAGAAAACTTCAAAGTAATTGATAACTTAACTATGAAATGAATATATCTTGTTAGAGACAGTCTGAGATATACGTAGGGATGTATCAGGGGCTTTTGAATCTTCTAGAATCTCGACTTCTCTGTAAATTTAGTCTTATTTCAGGGATACATTTACAATTTTTTATATAATTTATCTTCATATTGAATGTGGACTCCCTGAAAAGCTTTGGACCTCCAGAAACAAATTCATGTGTACGCCCCTGGTGACAGTAGCCACATTAAACTGACAGGAAACGTAAGAAAGGCCATAAGTTGAATGCATGGTTGCAGAAAGGAATAAATATGTTTAATACAGCGATCATTGTTTATTATTAATCAAAGCATATTTATTTATTTATTTATTTATATTTGCACCAGATCAAAAAGGGATTAAAAGCATAAAGCATCAATGTGTTACAGTTTAATCTTTGCTGTCATTTTCTATTTCACCAAGAAGTAGCACAAGTTTTTTTTTATATTATCATTATTATTAAACTGTCATATATAAGTAAAATGTGTCTATGCATTGATCATATTACATAGAATAATATGCACTAAAATATGCATTACCAGCATTTTTTTTATTATTATTTTCAATTGATCGATAAATTGAATTTCAATTTTTTTTTCAGCTCCAAGCTTATATGAGACAAGACTCTTGCTAAAGTGGAATCCGAACTACTATTCTGGAATGTACTGGAGACAAGCATTCCATCATAGATCAAAGTCGTAACCAAATACAGAGTTCCCTCATTGCTTTATGGTTAATTTATACGTCTTTGGCGCTGGAGACCCCGATTCGAAAAAAATGAAAAATCTTTTGTTTTACGTCCCACGATTATGCCGGTTAGGCTAAAGAAGACGGTGATGATGAGTAATGAATTAAAGGGTTGAATGAATAAAGTGGGAGGAAACGGGGAACCCCGAATAAACCCACGCACACGGTGTTTGTCCACCACAAAGTTTACTTGGTGGGGGCTGGGATCGAACCCAGGACCCCAAGCACCAGAGGTGAACGCTCTACCACTGAGCCACCGCGGCCATCTACCCTGACTTTATTTCTGATAAGTGCTCATGTTGTTCGAATCCCATGTTAAGCTGTGGGTCTACGTCCCAAATAATCTTGCAATTGATATGGACACTAAACCCAAGTCCAATCGTAACCAAACACCTTAGTCATTTGGCCCCAAAGTTGAATATATCCAAGTGCCGTGAGTAGACCTAATTTAAGGCATTGTTGTATTTATTGAGCTCAATCTGGTGGGAATTTAATTTACTCAACTCTAATCAAAGTTTCTCATAACATAGTTAAGTAATTAGTAACTTGTGAAATAACCCAATTATCTATCACTGCAACATAGACACTTATCTATTATTGTTTACTACAAGAGCCTTTTCACTTGAAATCTTCCTCTAGAACTGATTTTCTCTAAATCAATAGATATAAACAGAATACCCTCCTAGTTGCATCAGCTGAATCGTACAATTACAAAAAAGAAAAAGAAAAAGCAGATAAGTTAATTCTCTCAACACCTAAGAGACCAAAGAGTTGCAGTGTCTTTAACCCATTACCCGCCAAAACTCTTGTATCGTTGTTAATGTCATAAAATGTGTTTATTCATAACTGTTTAAGATATAAAGATGCAAAACTAGTGTTAAAATAGAAATAGCCGATATAGTTCAGAAAATACAACCCGTCCCATTTTTGGGACAATGGCAGGATACATAAGCATTTTATATTTGCATTAAAAACGTCCTTGAAATTGGGAAATTTATGAAATTGTTCCAAATGAATACACATTTGCACACTTATTTGTTTTACATACATGAAATTCTAAATTACTTTATTGTTATCCTAAAGGAGTTTGTACACTTATATTGCACTTATCTTTATGTATTTGTTAGTTCATCTCTCTGTTATGATTCCGTTTCACAATGAAAATTTCATTTTCTTTATCAAACATGTGGTCCATGAAACCACGTTTTGTTTCTTTCTCCATCTGATTGCTGTTCATCAAAGGGCAGGGGTTGATCTCACCACTGTCTTATTTTTCTAATAAATTCACAATTTCACCCACTGTGAGGGAAGACTTATACAATGTCATAGTGTTCTACGAAATGCAACCTTCGTTATTTACCACCAGCATCTAATCATATCTTTAGAATTACCATTATTGGATAAGACTGAACTATAACTCACATAGGAAATAATACTAACGTAACCAGCCAATGTCCCAATTTTGGGACGCTTGAAATAAATATATGAGAAATTTAACTAAATGCATTTATGTTGCACAGCAGACGATCATATTACTTTGAGATACATGTTGTCATAGAACAAACGTTATTTTATTGAAAATGCGGTACAAATATTACGCTAAAACAGAAAAAAGTTTGCAAAGCTGAAAAATGCAAATTTGACATAACGTGGCGCCATATCTTGGCCATCGTATTATTAAAAGTTTGCAAGTAACTTCTGTATCATGCAGAAGAGACTGTAAACAAATCAAAGGAAATGAAATATTTGAAGAATATCTTCCCAAACACTTTCAAAAAATAGTAAAAAAAAACGTCCCAAAAAAGGGACAATGGCTGATAATGGGTTAAGAGGCCTCATCACGGCGAAATTAAAATACCGCTAATATTACAGTAATTATGTGATATCTTCAAATAGATAATAACCGAAAAGTGGAACAAGAGCTCGCTAGACAATATTATTTTACATGAGATACCGTTATCACGACTCACTTATCTGCTTTCGATTTCTAGCCATGTAGAAAATTGGCATTTGTTTTCGCGTTTCTAAATGGCTGCAAATGGAAAGCTACTAGGGACTCGTGATAACGGTACCTCATGCAAAATAATATTGTCTACGGCGCTCTTGTTCCACATTTCGATTATCTTTTATCTATTTGAAGATATAATATAATTACTGTAAAATTTGCGGTATTTTAATTTCGCAGTGACTAGACCTATTGAAAATGATTTATCGTCTTCAAACGTGCATCTGTTTTTATTGGAAATGGTCTGTCTCATCCTGTGTGTTGGACAATCATGCTCCCCCTCCTCCCAATGTTTTCTCAGCGTCTGCGCTTATACGAGTGCCTTTAATGATAATAAGTACCCGGCTATTCGAGGCGATCGCAAAGCGTATTTATTGCTCATGCGTACGCTTGGAATACGCTGACCATGTATTTAAATGTAGATGGCTAATCACAAACGCGAAAGCAATAAAAACGCGGAGAAAACGTCAGCTCGAGCGTATTTAGTGCATTTGGGAACAATAGTCCGCCTGCTGTTTAAAAGATTTCAAGAGGAAGGGAAAAAAGGGAAGAAGTGTTGCCAGGCAAAGGGATTGTAGCAAGAAACCGCTGCTTGGAATATGGTTTGTGCAGAGTATTTGAACTCTGCTATTACACACCTTTACCTGGCAAAAAGACCCGAAAACCCTGACTGGCTCACAGTATGATTTACAACTCTGGTGAAAGTAAAATTACTGAATAGCCACCTTGGCCGCGTTTGCTACAGGGGGTAACGCTTTCTCAAATAGCCTAAGTCAAAAGCACATTTTAAAAATCCACATTATCTGAAAGAGAATCCATTCAAATCAAACATGACAGTAGAAAATTACAAGAGACGTGAAGATGAAATGGGTGTAAGTACAGATAAAAGATTATGTTTGAAGTGTCATTTGTTTTTGGTGGAACTCAGTTTGGTCATGATTAGGTGTAACTAACCAACAATGATTCGACATGTAATCAGTCCTGTATGGGCGAGGCTTGATAATCATACAACAAAATCCGTCTGGATAATGATACAACAACAAAATTAGCACCACTGCCAAAAGGTTCAGGTGCTTGTTTGCAATCTCCAGTCTGGAAATCCAACTGCCATGTCTGAAGGATGTTTTGTATGTGGGCATGTGGCCAATACGTGGTGGTGGCACTTAATATACCGGATACATATATACATGTATTTCTTTCTCTGTATGTGTTTGGAAAAGAAGGTGTGAGATGGTATCGTGCAAGTTTTGGTAGTCAACGAAGAAAGGAAAGGGAACTGCGTATTTGTTATGCAAAATCAAACCTTGTACAAGATCGCCCCCTTAGCTTTTCAAAACGTTCCAATGACCCATATTAATGCCAAAGCAACTTGGCCTTCTACAGGTCTCCGCCGCCACACTGTCGTACAAAGAAGCTAAAAACAAAACAAAAAAAAGTCAAAACCTAAAAAAAGCCAAAACGAAAAGCGACAACTCTACAGCTAGAGAAACAATAAACGAAAATCGTGATGAAGCATTTTCGTAGCGTTTACTTCTTGTTCTTGGGGAATCGTTTCGCCTTACACGGCAAATAATTCCATGAAACTTGTTGAATTCGCTCCAGGCCTCACAGATTACTCCCCGATCTTTCCTCTTCGTGCACTTTCGTCGTTTCTTTCTTTTCACGCCGGGAAAAGATAATTAGACATGACAGCAATTGCAAAACTCTAATTAGCGACACAAATATTAATTATACGTATTAAAAACATAAAACTTTGCATGTTACATGAAAATACATTATTTTTCCTATCCACATTATATTAATTTGTATGATCTGTTTCTGTGTAATGCATACCTGGAAGAAGATATTTATAGATATGTTAGGTGTTGCACATGAAAACCTGTTATTTCAATTACTGCACTGTTTATTTAATACTAGCTGAAGTACTGGATGTAAAAATTTATGTAAAATATTTAGAAGGTGTATTTGAACCCAATTCCCACCTTAGATCTCGTTATTTGAATCTAAATGAAATAAGAACCCAATTAGGCCCAACTGCTGACTATATTGGAACATTTGATCTAAACAGTTTAATCATTGCCTTGTTTGTGTCATTTTATGAATATTTTTTTTAAATGCTTGCTTTAAAAACAATTAACAAAAAAATTAAAATAAATTGTATTAAAAGTAAAAAAAAGTTTAAAAAAAACATTTAAAAATCAATTTATACATAAGTGAAAGTAAGTGCCACCTAAGTGCTTTCATATACAATCAATTTACAAATTCTTCAATTCTCATGTAAATCAAATAGTTGTATAAGAGAGTGCAGCTCATGCCTTTTATTTTTAGTCATGAATAAATACAGACCTGTTCATATATAGTTTATTTTGTTTATTATTTTTTTTAAATATTTAAAAATATTTTTTCAAATGTTTTATGAAAAATTGTCGCTTTACTCACGAGTGAAACTAGTAGTATACAAAAAGGCTGATACTGAGCTTTAAACTTAAACAAGAGATTTAACCTCCCATAAATAAATAAATATATAGAAATATATTGCAATAATCTATAGATAGAGTGAATGATATATGCGGAAGTTTTTAACCCTTCTTCCTTTTATAAAAATATGTTATATAGATATAAGTTATACATATTATAAGCTTCTATTAGTTTTATCTGTCTTCAAATGCACTAAATAAATGTTCTCATTGTCAGTGTAAAATAATTCCTTTAGACACACTATGATGTCTTGGTTAGGAAATTGCCTTACCCCATAGTAACTTCGAACGGGATAAGTTTATACTTCCGCAACTCATGGGGTCTCGGGAGTAAGTATTAAAGGTTTACATTCCGTAACTCTTAACAGCCTCGAGATAAGGTTTTAGGATAAATCTCCGTAGCCCATAGTGTCCTCGGGAGAAGGTATATAGGATAGATCTCCGTAGCCCATAGTGACCTCGAGAGAAGGTATTAGGATAAATCTCCATAGCCCATAGTGGCCTCCGGAGAAAGTATTAGGATAAATCTCCGTAGCCCATAGCGGCCTCGAAAGAAAGTATTAGGATAAATCTCCGTAGCCCATAGTGGCCTCGAGAGAAAGTATTAGGATAAATCTCCGTAGCCCATAGTGGCCTCGGGAGAAAGTATTAGGATAAATCTCCGTAGCCCATAGCGGCCTCGAAAGAAAGTATTAGGATAAATCTCCGTAGCCCATAGTGGCCTCGAGAGAAAGTATTAGGATAAATCTCCGTAGCCCATAGCGGCCTCGAAAGAAAGTATTAGGATAAATCTGCGTAGCCCATAGTGGCCTCGAGAGAAAGTATTAGGATAAATCTCCGTAGCCCATAGTGGCCTCGAGAGAAGGTATTAGGATAGATCTCCGTAGCCCATAGTGTCCTCGGGACAAGGTATTAGGATAGATCTCCGTAGCCCATAGTGGCCTCGGGAGAAGGTATTAGGATAAATCTCTGTAGCCCATAGCGGCCTCCAGAGAAAGTATTAGGATAAATCTCCGTAGCCCCTAGTGACCTGGAGAGAAGGTATTAGGATAAATCTCCGTAGCCCATAGTGGCCTCGAGAGAAGGTATTAGGATAAATCTCCGTAGCCCATAGCGGCCTCGAGAGAAAGTATTAGGATAAATCTCCGGAGCCCATAGTGACCTCGAGAGAAGGTATATAGGATAGATCTCCGTAGCCCATAGTGACCTCGAGAGAAGGTATTAGGATAAATCTCCGTAGCCCATAGTGGCCTCGGGAGAAAGTATTAGGATAAATCTCCGTAGCCAATAGCGGCCTCGAGAGAAAGTATTAGGATAGATCTCCGTAGCCCATAGCGGCCTCGAGAGAAAGTATTAGGATAAATCTCCGTAGCCCATAGTGGCCTCGAGAGAAGGTATTAGGATAGATCTCCGTAGCCCATAGTGTCCTCGGGACAAGGTATTAGGATAGATCTCCGTAGCCCATAGTGGCCTCGGGAGAAGGTATTAGGATAAATCTCCGTAGCCCATAGCGGCCTCGAGAGAAAGTATTAGGATAAATCTCCGTAGCCCATAGTGACCTCGAGAGAAGGTATTATGATAAATCTGCGTAGCCCATAGCGGCCTCGAGAGAAAGTATTAGGATAGATCTCCGTAGCCCATAGTGGCCTCGGGAGAAGGTATTAGGATGAATCTCCGTAGCCCATGGTGGCCTCGAGAGGAAGTATTAGGATAGATTTCCGTAGCCCATAGCGGCCTCGAGAGAAAGTATTAGGATAAATCTCCGTAGCCCATGGTGGCCTCGGGAGATGGTATTAGGATAGATCTCCGTAGCTCATGGGAAAAGGGTATTGTAGGTTATTGATCAGAACTGGCACGGATAGCTTCTTGGTCCCGTCGTTCGCATATATAGCCATCCTTTTGGAGAGGTGACCTGTGGATGGGTAGTTGGATTTCTTCGTGGCTTTCCGTATTCTCTTAGTTCCTTCCTGAAGGGTGTAGTTTCTTTCTGTCGTCTGCTATTTATTTATAATCCTTAAAACATGTGTTTATAGTGAAAACATGTGACTCAAAGTATGTGAGAATGTATGGATCTTTGCAATATATAAGTAATAATATATAAGAATATTGTATGATCGTCCGATTTGTCGCAGAGGAAAATTCCATCTTTATATGATATCTGGAAATGAGTTTGTACGTTTCTAATTAAGGTTGCAAGATATAAGTTCACAGTTGAACGACTGTAAATTAAATTAAATCATGTAAGAACTACGTAGAGAGCACTAGCGGTTCGTCAGGTGAGGCAGGTGAGGCCTGCCTCACCTATATTCTTGAGCAAAAGTAAGTGAAATATTTATAATAAATTCCAAATTAACTCAACATTACTGTGTAGTTTTTGAAATAAAACTTATTTCAAATTATTTAATGTATAACAGAAAACTTCTTAAAATTGATTTACTCAAGTGCAGAAAATGTTTGTAAAATATTACAGAATTTAAAAGAAATTAAAGGCAAAAGCGAAAATTTATATTCTTTGGCATGATAATTTTAGTTTTAAAAATTCCAATCCTGTAGTGCGGCCTGAAACAGATTGAGCCTCCTCAGCAGCGAAGCAGTTGCAACGAAAACATCCCTCTTGCAGTTTGAAAGGGGAGAGGGGTAACCTAAGGGCAAAAATCTTGGGTTCGGAATCACTCCAATGTTCTGTGTTTCAAGGGAGGCCTGTTGAAAATGTGCCGCTGACACGCACTGCGCATGCTTGAACCAGAGAGGGACACTTGTCATACTCTCCGTTATTCCCCAGAGAAGGGTATGCAGTGTAGCAAATTAAATAAATTTAAACGTAAGCTTGATTATAAAGAAGTAATGAATTACATTGGTATTTCCTTCATATGAACAACATTTAAACTTTTAGAACGTTTTACTGAGGAAGTATATTTCCTTTAAAGGGAATTTTTAATATCTGGTTTCAAAATATATAGCAGTTTATACTTAATTTCTAGTAAACATGCTAAAAAATGTTGGTGGCAAAAAAAAAAAAAAAAAAAACTATGACAGTTATGGCAATAGTGTGAAACACATTTTTGTAAAAAGAGCGCGAAAATCGATGGATTGCGGGTGTAACATCGTGGTTTTCTGGATGTTTTATCTTGTTTTCAAGCGAGTGGCATTGCGCGTTTGTAACAAGTTTACGCGTGTAGTGTTTTTCGTGAGTTTGGGACAGTGAGTTGTTTTCGAGCGACATTGTGCGTGTAGAGTACTTTTTGCGAGTTTGGAACAGTGTTTAGGACGTTGATCTTGTGCTGAATTAATGTGTACATGATGGAAGACATTGGTTCTTGTGATGTGATCGTTTCGTTGTTAAACATAACATTTTCTAGGCGAAGTGAAGTGGCTCAACGGGCTATTCTTAACAATGGACCTCCTACTCCTGATTTATCATTGATCCAGGTAGACGGTAAGAAGACTAGAACTTTTAAGAAATCTTGGTATGACATTTATAATGGGGCGTTTACACTTAGTCGATTTAGCCGCACGACTAAATCGACTCGCTGCATTTGCCACTAAATCGAAGCAACTGGGCCGAATCAGATTGATGGATGTGTTCAATTATTTCAACCACAGAAAATAGAACGTCTTTTAATTCAGTTGTCAGTCGATTAGTCGCCTTCGATCAACAAGCGATTAAGTTGAAGTCCCGTTTACACGGTCGATTAAGTTGAAAGTGACGTCAATTCAACTGAATCGAACGCAAATCGACTAAGTGTAAACGCCCCATAAGTGGCTATGCGGTAGTACTGTAGTTGGTAGATGTTTTGTTGGCCGTGCTTGCTTTTAAGTGTGAAGAAAAATGTATGGTGTTCTGAAGGCTATTTTGATTTAAAGAACTTGGCTCGGAGCTTAGAAAAACATTCTAAATCGAAAGAGCACATCAATAATTTTATTGGTTTAAAACACATAAGCAAACAAGCTGCAACCATCTTAGAACAGATAAATGAGCATTAAAAGCAAAGAAAATTAGAATATAACAAGAATGTCACAAAAAACAGAGAAATTTTTAAGAAATTGATTGATTTGACGTGTGTCTTAGTCGAGTGGGGATCCGGGAGCTTTGTTGCAGGAAATCGTGAATATAAAAATGCTCGATTTTTGAGCATTTTCGTATATAATTAATTCTCTATAATACAACTTAAGATTTTTTTTTTTTTTTTTAAATAGGAAGTTGTTGGCAAGGGATCAAAGTCTCTCCATGCCGCTTCAGTAACTAAAGAGAAGCTCTCCAGTGGTTTTCAGTGGTAATGTAAATAGACATGCTAACTTTCAGGCAACACACTCTCACTGTATTTCAACATTTAGATAGCCGGTATGCCGAGTTAAAATCGTAATAAAGCATACCGCCTCTGCTTTTTTTCCACTTCGAACAATATATATATATATATATATATATATATATATATATATATATATATATATATATATATATATATATATATATATATTTGTAGGTAAGGGAGGGAGCAGCAGTGATTCAACGTTGAAGGAAGAAAAAGGTTCTAGCCCGATGATCGTTATCCTAAAAGTAATGTATTTTTAAACAAAATATGAGGAGATATAGATTAACGAAAGCCAGTTTGTCTTCTACGGATATAACATTGTCAATGACGTCAATAACGCCTCTACAACGCGGGAAACGTCGACTGTTATGCCCCCCTCAATTGATTGGTTTCATAGTATGCTTTTTAGATTACTAGCAGCGGGGAAAAATCGGGGGGAAATCCTGCAACAGGGGGGCGAAGAGCCGATTCACCGCCATCTAAGCCCGCAACCAGCCTCAGAGCTTTGGGGGGGAATGAATATATTGGGGGGCAAGTCATTAAAAATTCTCCTACAAATTGTTTTTTGTATTAATAATAGCATTTTGTATTGAGGTCTGGAGGGGCTACGAAAAGTTTAGGGGGGCCTGCTCCCTCTAGTTGCGGGCCAGCACTTAACATTACGACCTGGTTCTCTGTGCCTCACCTATTTATTTAGCCACGAGCCGCCTCTGGTAGAGAGTTAAAATAATGAATAAAATATGGGATTTCTATAGTTTCATTGCGATTTAACTCATCCTAAGGGTGGAATGAGGGTTCAAATACGCCTTTCAAATGTTTTTCATAATCCTATTTTTCTAATACAATGAACGAGTATTTCAGCTAGTTTTCAATAATAATAATAATAATAATAATAATAATAATAATAATAATAATAATAATAATAATAATAATAATAATAATAATAATAATAATAATAATAATCGTATGAGAAATAATAATGTTTGGATATGTTGCAGTAAAATGAACATTCCTTTGTGTGAAAACAGTATGAATTTAGGAACATAACATTTTGAATACTAAGTTTATCAAAGTGCTTATATGAGATTTTACTGGTAGATTCTATTCTGGCTTATTATTTCAATTTATGGGATCTGTTTCGCTAGCTTTTCCTAAGCTATTGCATCAATAACTAAAACTTCTAATTAAAAAGGGCTCACGTGACTGATATTCTGCTAATCTCAATCTCTATTATTTCATTGAATTGTTATTGATGTCACAACGGACTACGAATTCGTAAAGATGGTGCATTCAGTTTAAAATATAATCCGAACCATTGTGTCAAGGTTTCCCCCCTTCCGGATCTAGCCACTAGACCAAAGGGAGAGAGCTATTATATTTTTGTAAAATTCTTACGTATGTTTATTCACAGGAAACGGGGATCAGTCCATCGTTTCTGTTGAATGGATCTTGAAGTAAGTTGATTTTTTTCATCACTTCCAGAAAATTATCTGAACAATGTTGCCAGAAAGTGGAAGTAAGTACCCGCCACGAATTTCAAATGTCAGTCACTAGAGTGAATTATGTAGTTTGTATCCATGCAAACTTACTGCTGCAGGAACGCTTCATTTCAACCATGATCTTATCGAACTGTTGATTATGCTCTCCAAAGTATATTTTTACCGTTAAGACAGTTTTTACAAAGAGTTGGAACTTACTAATATGAATTTCGCCTTCGGTGCGAGCGGTCCAGGGTTCGATTCCTGGTGGGGGCAAAGCCGTTTTCTTCCTTCCGCAACCTTTATTTTCCTTCCCTTTCCCCGGCTAGTGTGCTCGCCGACTTACGTCATCCCTCATCTACGTGACTGGCTAAATGGCTTTCGATGCCGAGAGGACAGAAATCTAAATCCGTACTAATATGAAGTTAGTGGGAGTGGATAACAATGACGTTCTGTACTTAATCTTTGCTTTCGCATTATGCATCATACAGCAGGAAGTCGTAGGAAGCAAATACAGTAGATTCCGAGTATCCGGCTCGTGGCTATCTGACCTCTGTACTATCCGGCCTAGTTTTTCTTTTCTCGTAATTAAATGAGGAAGGCAAGACGTTGCATTGGCAACATTGCCAAGGTATTGGAAGCAGGCGTCTGCTACGATCCTTCTAAGTACGTGTCGTGTGCAAAATACAAGTTATGACAGGAAAAGAGCAGCGTTCTGCTCCTTGTTCATTGTTTCGTCAGTGTGTAACGGACCTCAATACAGTACGCTTGCCGCTGTTCCTGATTAGAACTGTAGAGTTCGTAAATTGTTCTTGGGATATGATCAATGAGTTCATAGAATTCCGGTCTATCCGGCGTTTTTGTTATCCGGCCTCACCTTCCGCCACATTACGCCGGATACTCGGAAGTCTACTGTAGTTGAAATTGTCATGTTCTTCCTTTGTGGCGTTTCCAGAATATTTTCTATTCGCTCTGCAGAATCTTAGAAACAAATAGGACGGGTGTGGCAACCCGCGACATTCTACCACATCCACTGGAAAATCACTTCAGATGAGTTGAATCCCTATCTGTCAGCAGCACATCTGTTCGCGAAGACCAAATTGCAGCAGACAACCTTCAACCACTGTGTAATATGTAGTCCATTACATTGTTACCAAAAATGTTCATTACTCATGGTCTACGTCATTAAGCATGAAATTGAAACAATCATCCAATTTCTATTGCTTTTCTGTATTTGTATAGAGAATTTTAAGTTGTTGAGTACCACATTTCGTTAGATATTCACGAAGTAAAATTTACATGTTTTCTTATGGGGACTGAAAAACCAGTGGTAAACTAGCCTAACCTTATGGTTATCCAAGAGTTCTTGATCGTTTGGTTGGGAGCCGCAGTGGCTCAGTGATAGAGCGTTCACCTCTGGTGTTTGGGGTCCTGGGTTCAAACTCTGCTCCCGCCAAGTGAACTTTGTGAAGGACAAAGACCGTGTGCGTGGGTTTTCTCGGGGTTCTCCCGTTTCCTCCCACTTTCTTCATTCCAAAATTTCATTCATCTCTCATCATCACTGTCTCCTTTAGCCTATCCGGCATAACCGTGGGACGTAAAACTCAAAAATTTCATTTATTTTATTTGATCCTTTGGTTGACTTTAAAGCACAATTAATTCTTAACACAAAAATGTGCTTAATGTAAATAAATAAATAAATAAACAAGGATTTTAGGAATGATCCAAAAAGATGACTCAAAAAATTGCGATCTTGACCAAGAAATAGTTTTTGGATTAGGAGTCACAAAATTTTTGAACTTCCCCTTCTCGAGTTTTTGTATTTTTTTACGGAATAAGCACACCATATTGAGTTGAGTGATAGTTTGGGTTTGGCGACACTGTATGTAGTTCTCCAGATATAAGACATACAAGAAAATTCTTACCTGAAATATATGGGATCTTTTGATCCAACAATAGAAAAAGTGAAAATATAATGGAAACCATTTTAAGGGACGTGTAAATATAAACCAAGGATCTTATAAAATAGAGGATCTGCCCTTACAACAAAATCTTGAAGCCATACATCACAGTTTCGCCACTCCTACTCTGCCCACTCCGCCCAATAGGATCGTAATGTTTTGAGTCAACAATCATGGCGGAAATGAAAGTAGCCAATCAGACGTGCTGATGCTCGGTTGTTTTTAGGCTTCATCGATTTAATAGGATGAAGATACATATGGGCAGATCCCCTATTTATAACATCCTTGATATGAACATATTTACAAGGAAGAAAAATACGAAGAGAGAAAATGATTATTTGTCTTTTCCAAATGCAATGAAATATTTTATAATTAGCCTGTGCCATGATTTTAACTTTGCTAAGGATACTCTAATTTTGAGAAGGACCAGAGCCTCCTAGCAAGGCCCTCTTTATTTTCATGTCTATATTCATTATTTCACTACCTTCACAACCATCGCAATCTAAGACACATGTTTTGAAATAATCTTAGGATAACATTGTTTTAATCTTCCTAGCACAGTAGTAAATCTTAATGAAGGCGCTACTTTTAGTTTATGTATGCACATACCGTATAACCTTACAAATGGGAAAGTTCGCTGACGGCTCCTGTTGCATTTTAGTTCGAGATTTCTTGCTTATTCAATGGTTTATTACATTCGTCTCACTTGGATGCACAAGTTACTAAGAAACTCATCTCCGGTTGCAGGAAGCTTCCAGGTGGGAAGCGAGCGTATTTTGCTATCGTCCGTGTGAAATGGTGATAATACCAGGAAGAAATTCCGAAGGAGTCGTTTGACGGTGCCCGGAAGCACTCATGCTTTTTTTTTTTTTTTCTATCCCAAAAGAACAAGCAGACGTCCGTCGGAATGTGCAAAAAGAAGAACAGGGAGAGAAGATTCGTGTTGTGCGAACTGGAGCAATATTCGCGAAACAATGCGTTTGGTTTGTGTACATGACCAGCCGCACGTAGACACTGGGTGACCTCCAAAGTCGATCATTCCCCTCACTTCCCCTCCGCGTCACGAGATTAGAACTACTTCGCAAGTGCACCGAGGCAGACGCAAAGCAGAGTTCACAGCGTCCGCTGCATAAAACACAATTTAATAGTGAACAATAGTGAAAAATGTTCAAGGACATCGAGTGAGATTTATTGCTGCTGATGTATATATGAGTTCAAATCTGCATAGATCGTGAGGGAAAGAGGGCGCATATGAGACTTACGTAAGCAACAGTGGGTGAGACGTTCGCATCCATCCTGGTGACAACCCTAATCTAACTTCATTAGTTACGAGTAAGTTCAACTCATTATGCTGGCAAATACATCTATCATTTTGGACAGTGGAACTACTTAATACGAAAAGTTCGAAAATTTTTGCACGATTAAGAAACTTTTGCTGAAATAACTGAGAAACAAGCAATTCGAGCTGAAGGACTCTTGAACGGACGACAAAAATTATTTTTTTAAAAAGAAGTTCAGTAAAGGAGTGTATGTTAATAATGAAAGAAATTGCTCTACCATTTCTCCACAGAAACAAAGCAGGTGTAAGAGAAGACAAGTGGAACCATCTTCTCCAAGATCTTCATCCCCCTTCCACTCCATTGGGCACCCCAGGTAACCCCACGTAGCGTAGCCGTTAACGATCTCGCCTTTGTTGTGAGCGGTCCAGTTCCTGGTGGAAACACTCGGTCAGAAAAATGTAAACGCTTTTTCAGGTTAGCCATCCAGATTGAGTCTTTCCTCACTTCCACCAGAAAAATTCTAGGATGTTATCTCACATAATAGTCCTTCCTTCCCCAATCCTTTCTTCCTCCCTAGGTAGCGTCATCGCCGAGGGACGCCATCCCTTATACATGACAGGTTAACATGGCCAAAGATGCCGAAAACCCAGAAATCTAATTCCTAATTCTAACCCATTGGGCACACAACAATGTCTTGGGCCGTCACTGCGCTGGGTCATATTGGTTTGGGGCCGATAGTGGACAAAATTTATGAGCGTGGGTTGCTTTTTGGCCCATTATTGGGCTGGTTTTATAGTTGTGGGTTGATTTTGTGTCGTCAGTGGCTGATTGAATAGATTGATTTGGTCCTTGAGCCGACAGTGCACTGATTTTATACAGTAAATCGTCAGTCAATCTCATGGGCCAATTGTTTATAGGAACCTTCTGGTAAAGAATAACAACAACTTTTGGTTCATGCTCGGAATTACTTTCTCGTATCCCGTAACCGTGAAAGTATTAATGCTTTACATAGGCCTATCTATATAAAAATGTATATGTTAGCATTACTATCTCCCTTTAACACTTCGAAAGGTTATATTCGACGAATCAGAATAATTTCTGTTTGTCACATGAGAAGGAGGAAAATGTTCCCCTCCTCCCCCCCCCCGAAAATCGGTGACAAGTTACGTATCTCATTCTTTAAAGAGCGTGCACAAGATGGTATTCTGAAGTACAGCTACGGATACGTTTACTGTCGTCTTAGAAAAGTGAATTAAGCCACTTTCATTATTTTTCTTTGTCATAATAGCGAACTGGAACAATTGTTAGATAATATTTTCGACTGAAATGAAACGGTATCAATATTTATCACCCGCGCAGATGCTAGATTCAAGTTCAGGAGTACGAGGCAGTGGCGGATCCAGGGAGCGATCAGGGCGATGCCCCCCCATAAGAGAAAACTTTCTTATTTTATATATATTAATAAAACCCATTCCAGAGTTTGAAGCTCTTAAAAGTAGCTCTAAGTAGCAGTATGACAACCCATCGCCCTCCCGCAGAAGTCGGTCCTGGATCCGCCCCTGGTACGAGGTGTGTTCAAAAACAAACCGAACTTTTGCTATGTCATTTTTATTGATGATTGTACATTTTAAGCGCTGTCCCCTTCACAATAATCCCCTCTACTGGCAGTACACCGTTCTCAACTTTTCTTCCATTTCTGGCTCAGTGGTTGAGAGTTCACCTCTGGTGCTTGGGGTCCCGGGTTCGATCCCAGCCCCCGCCAAGTGAACTTTGGGGTGGACAAGCACTGTGTGCGTGGGTTTTCTCGGGGTTCTCCCGTTTCCTTCCACTTTCTTCATTCCACCATTTCATTCATTACTCATAATCACCGTCTCCTTTAGCCTAACCGGCATAACCGTGGGACGTAAAACTCAAAAATGTCATTTCATTTCATTTTTCTTACATTTCTGGAAAGCCTCCTGGAACGCACTTGTGTGCAGGTCTATTGTATTGTTCAGAATCTCCTCCATGGTTTGGAAACGACGTCCTTTCAAAGTAATTTTAAGTTTGGAAAACAGGAAAACATCTGCTGGGGTTAGGTACGAAGAATAGGGTGGATAGGGCACAACAGGGATCAGATGTTTTGCCAGATAACTGTGGATGAGGAGCAAAGCCTGAGTAGATAATCAAAGTCTGGTTTTTCCACAATTCAGGCCTCTTCCTGCGCACATCTCTCAATCACGTTGAAATACCCTGATACAGTTTGTTGTGGCAGCATCCAAGTAGAAACGACTACGTAGGGCTTACCGGATAAACATTTGTAGAATACTCAAGATCTCAGGCTGAACGCTTTTCGAAGTTTTGTAACAACGAGAGACAAAGCTGGTTCACTGATTACTTTTTTCAGATACGAGACTACATGACGCATTATCTACTCATAATAGGCTTAAAGTGGGAACTGAACCATTACTCTGGTTTATCCTAGGGAAATATTATATCAGGAATTGAACCCAGAACCAGTTTATCATTCCGCCTTCTCTCCATCGTTAAAGAACAAATTTTGCTTAACATTGTCTTTATCGGTACTTCTGTATTGCATAGCATGTAAAGAGGGGAAAACCAGCCACTTGGTGTAGCAGCTCCTTTTTTCTATGGGCCTGAGCCACTCCATGCCATCTATTAGCGACCAGCAGAACTACGTCCAGCCTAGGTGTAACACGTGGTCAGTTCCCTCTGTCGTCCTGTCTCTAACAGGCGTATAAGTAGCTTCCTAGAACTAGTGGCCGTCCCGTCTTTTATTCACGTGACTCCCCAGATTGCCTCACATGACGCTGGGCGCACGGTCCGAAAATTGGGAAACATCGGCTGGGAATCGAACCTGGGACCACTAGGTTACGTTGTCCCCTATGTAAAGAGAGAACTTGTACAAAATTTAATGTTCCTACTGTGAAGGATTTTCCACACCTGGCAGTGAGTGAGTCTTCAATAAATATAGGTTATGTGCTGGGACCGCCAGGAAAAAGCTGATCTCGAAGTGAAAGAACCATTTCTGCAAATTGCAGAATATTCTAGTACTGATATGACGAAAGAATAAAATAAATAAATTCCTTAAATAATAAAGTACAAAATAAGCAGAACATCTTGACTCACGATATGATCCAGCTGCGGCCAGCCAGACAGCTTTTCGTTTGAAGATGTGTGGTCAGTTCGTGGATTTCCATACTCAGCAACATGCTTCATGGTTTGATAGAGTCCTGAGACGTCGATTTGAGACTATACGCAAGCTGTAGGTGCACATTTTAAACATCTCCTCTAGATGTTGTGAGACTCTACCTCCATAGTCCCTCGTAACTCGGGAACCAGGCATTTCCAGACATACGTTATTATGGATGTTCTTGCTTATCTACGGTGTTTCAAAATTCACATATATTTTTTGGAACACCCTGTATAAGTCGCGATCTAGTGCAAAAACTAGCTGAATATAATTTGAAAAGACTACTCGTTTTCATGTGTTGTCAGTTCACCATAGACTCGTTCTTGATCACTCAGACTATATACAATGGCTTGTTGTTGCACGAAAGAGTCGTCCAGAAGATTTACATTATCATGACATAAATCACAGTCTCCTGGGGGAAGGGGAAATGCAGATTATATCTTTCTTTTAATTTGTTGGAGAGTTTCTGAAAGATGTTCCATCATCAATCACGCCATTGGCATATTCTGTTGTAATGAAGTGATTTCTGCTCTCCAGACCCCTCTCAAATGTACCAAAAGAAAGTTCTAGTAGCTGTCTACTGAAGTTTTCTATGGCATAATTTGTCTCATCCATCACTTCAACTCCTAATTGATCATCTGATCCACTTTTTCTCCTCTTAACCCTATTCTACTATTTCTTGTTGTATTGGGTCCATTTCTGATATAAAGGCCATCTTATCTCTTTCCCTCAAGTTAAACCATGTAGATCAGATTGATTACTGAAATACAAAGGGCTTTCTCCTATGCTTAGTGAGCCGTTACATTGATTTCTCTCGTACTTTGTGAAGTTTTCTACTCTCATGTACTAGGTTTAGTCTTGAAAACTTGGTCGTAGTAAAAACATATCGAAACATAACTAAAAAGTGCTGAACTTATATAACATATCTTTTTAATCGCATTGCATGTTCGAACTCAAGGTGAAGGTATGGAGATAATATGGCGGCCATTCCAAGAGTTTGTCGCTAAAATTCTGATATTTAGGTAAGCAAGCTTACGAAATGAAATGTTCCAGTTTGACGTCGCACGATTATGCTCTTAAGGATAAGGGAGACGATGATCAAGGCAAGTGAGTAATAATGGAAGAATTAGTGAAATGAAATGTGGGAGGGAACGGGAGTACCCCGAGAGAACTCCACGGACCGATGTTGTCCATCATAAGCTTACTTAGCCGGGGATCGAATCAGAGACCCCACACACTAGAGGTAAACGCTCTACTACTAAGCCCCGTGACCCCCTCCCCTCCTAGCAAGCCTATGAGGTTAACAATTTGTGAGAAGTTAAAATAAAATGAAATCTTAAACGTTCATGCTCTTAAGGCTAAAGAAAAATAATCTTTACGTTTTACGTCACACGGCTATGTCGGCTAGGATAAAGGAAACGGTGATGATGAGAAATGAATGAAATGGGAGAAATGAATAAATAAATTGGGAGGAAAGGGGAGTACTCCGAGAAAACCCACGAACTTGGTGTTTGTCCACCACAAAGCCCACTTGGCGTGAGCTGGGATCGAACCAGGGACCCCAAGCAGCAGAGGTGAACGCTCTACCACTGACGCACCGCGGGTCCTTAACTCTAAAGAAGATGGATGTTTAATGAAAATGATAACTTTGAAGGAATTGGTAGAATGACAATGTCGGAGAAACCGAAAAATAAAATAAATCTCTAGTTTTGCATCCTTTGATTATGCCCGGTAGACTAAGAAAGACGGGTGATTAGTGGAATTGAATGATGAAAATATTGGTGAAATGAGAATATGGGAGGAAATGGGAGAATCTCAAGAAAATCCATGGGCGTGATGTTGTCCACTATAAACTTACATGGCCTGGGATCGAACCAGGAACCCTTCGCACTAGAAGTGAGTGCTCTAGCTGTGTACCTCTCCCGAGAGATCCTCAAGTAAACTCACAGACACGGTGTTGTCCACCACAAACTCACGTGACCTGTATCAGAACCGCAGGTGAGAGCTCTACCATGTTTTTTTTTTGGGGGGGGGGGGTAAATCTCTAATATTTCTTTGTGATTCTTCTTTGTTTTATTCTTTCAGTCTTTTTCTTCTTAAGACTATGGCCTCTGGAGGATGCGTTTCAGATCCGTTATCCCCAGCAGCGAACGCGACCTAGGTGGCTACTCGATAATTTTACTTTCGCCAGAGTTATAAATCATACTATGATCCAGGCAGGGTTTCCGAACCTTACTGCCATACCCTTTATCCTCATTCATGCACATCACGAGAAATAATCCTACTGTGTTACATAATTTTTTTGTGTGATTAGCTAATTTTTCGGAATTTCCTTGTATTTTTGTGAATTTTCTTTCTTTATTCTTTTTTTTTTTTTAATAGACGCTCATACTTTATAATAGCAGAATTCCAATACTCTGCACAAAGCATCTTCCAAGCAGCTATTTCTTGCTAAAATCCCCTTGCTATGCAAACGTATTTCCTTCTTTCCCTTCCTTTAGACATATTTTAAACAGCAGGCGTAGTATTGTTCCGAAACGCACCAAAAATGGTCGTGCCGACGCATTCTGCGCGTTTTTATTGCTTTCGCGTTTGTGATTAGCCATCCACATTTAAATACATGATCAGCGTATTCCAAGCGTACGCATGAGCCATGAAAACGCGTTGCGAGCGCATTGTATAGCCGTGCATTTAACCAAGTACACAGGGGGTAGTGATGAAATGGGTCACTTGGGTCAATACTTTTATCGGGTCTGACTCTCGCTTCTTAAAGCCGGTCTGACACGCACAGAACCGGATACCCATACAGACTCAGTGACTCGGACGAAACCGGCGACTCAAAAACATCCGAAAGATATTCTCGGCAGCATTTTATAGTTCATCAATGATTAACAGTGCTTGAGCTTCAACATGAATCTGATTCTCGGTGTGACATTTCCTAATCAAGATGCCATATTTTGAATATTTCACGTTAACACAAATATAATTTCATACTTATTTGTCTTTACATAGTGGCTTTTGAACATAGCCTGCACAAAAAGAATTAACACAAAACTGTTGAGGGTCTCCGGTATTTTTTTATATTATAAATGAGAAGCTTTAAAAGTCGAGTGACTATCCTTTATAAGAGAAATATATACGTCATCTTTTCTGTGATTTGCCCAATTTATTCTCTGATAACTCTTGTAGTTATCTTTCAGTGCAATTCTTAACAGACACGGACGCGAACAAGAAGCGAGAATGAAAACTATATTTAGTAAAAAAGGAAATGAGAGAGGAGACAATCATGTTTGTTCGTATTGCATTAGTAATCTCACACATATTCCCCATGTGTATGACAACCTCTCCTCTCCGAGTCCTGTTGGTTTGCTGGGCCTGAGTCTGTCCGGGTCATGGGTCTATCTGGGTCAATCCGAGTCATAGATTTGTCCTGGTCCAACTGGGTTACCCTGGGTCACACCGAGTCATAGGTCTGTCCGGGCCCAACTAAGACACTTTGGGTCTCTGTGTGTGTACAAGTATTCACTTATGGTGGATTACGCGCTGGTGAAGCTTGCAGTATTTTGATATTCCTACCTCATTACTTTAGATGGTTAGTTGATTTTACGTTTCGCGTGCTTCTCAATACCAAAACTATATGAGACGTGTTCCTAGAGTTGAGCACGAGACTACAATCAGGGGCCTGGGCCTGGGCGCGAATCTGGGTCTTCCGCGCCAGTCTTGTACATTAACCATACAGCTACAAAAGAGCTTCTTATTTGATTATAGGCACGACGCCTACATAAGTAAATTCTTTGGGCATAAATCTTTGTAAGTGTGTGTGTGTGTGTGAAATAATAAATTTTATCAGTAAATTTTCCAAAGATTAGCTCCTTTATTTTTAGCTACATCCAATGACGGATTTAGCCCGGGGCCGGGAGGCCTAGGTCCCCAGTTTTTTGAGTAACAAAAATAATTGAAATTATTATTTATATATTTTTGGAAGTTTATGGTAAGCGTTGCCTTTCATTCTTTATTGATTTTTTTTAAACACTAAATATAGTTTCAGTTGCAGTTTTTCTGTTATGCAATGTGTAAAACAATACTTGGGGCCCAATATGTCAACTTCTAACCTAGATATGATATCCGTCGGGAGAGAATTAAGTTGGGAACTTCTGTAGAGCCCATAAAAAATTGTAAACTTATGATATACCTATCATAGTGTGGGTTCTGACTGCCCCTCCCCCAGTTATTACTTTCTAGACCCGCCACTGGCTCTACTTATTTCCATTCTAAACATAATATACAGTAGAGCGTCGATTATCCGAAGTAATTGGGGGACATGGGTGTTCGGAAAACTGGTTTGTTCGGATAATCGAACTGTACTGTACTGTACTGTACTTCTACAGGCAGTGCCAAACCGACAGAAGTGTGCTGATTGTTGAAACACAGCGACTGGCGGCTTGGCCGGTCAGCAGCTCCTTATGAAGGCCCCATTAGAAGCAATGTTCCGCCAGCGGTGGCTCAGTGCGGCGACTACTGTGGGAAACTTGGTTTGGGAGTGAGGGGGATGATGGACGGTAGGGTGGGAGAGTAACAGGTGCGAGCGAGTACACAGTTCGGTTAAGCGGTCGTTCGGTTGACCGACGTTCGGATAATCGACGCTCTACTGTACATGTATTTTTTTTTTTTAAATTCTCAATACACAGACGAGTATGTAACAGAGTAGCAACAGAGTGTAGTAAGGGTTAATTTTATTACTAAATAAACTTCTCATCTAGAAAAATGTCGTAGGATTTATAATAATAGATCTTCCACGTATCATATAATTTCAGTTTTGCCTACATAAAATCCAGAGAGCTTACGTTAATAAAAGAAATACTTTTGTTTTAGGTGTACTTATTAAGTTCCATTTGAGGGGAAAACAAGGAAATACCAATGCAGAAAACTACTATTATATTTTCTAATTGAGAGAGGATTTTCATATTAATTTTTTTAAAAGATATATAACCACTTTTATAAGTTTTGAAACAATAATTATAGTACAGCAACATAAGTTATAGATCAACTGAAAATTACCATGACTGATGACATTCCGGTAGCCTGTTTCTGCTCAAGATTATTTTGCTCCCTCCAGCCCCTGTTTTCGTTTCTCGAATCGGAGTGAGTCTTGTTTCCATGTGATGTCTATGTAATGTGGTAGAAGTCCTGGCAGTCGACATGGTAATTAACAACTCCTCTTCACGGCCAGTAAAATAACGTCATCCAACATTTAAATTTTATTTTTTAAAAGCTAAGTTGCTTGTAGATGCCTCATATGTCATAAAAATATATGGATCTGTCTGTATTAATTACTCAAAGTGAGTATTAAGCTATACTTTATTCTTAATGATTCTGAGAAATAATAGGATTTGGTTCTATATAAATTATAAGGTTTTTTGGTTTTATTTTTATGAGTTTGCAACTACTTACAAGTTTGTTAGAAGGAAATGTCTCCATTAGGGAAGTGATAAAAGGAACAGTAAAAAGTAAATGAAGGAGGGAAAGAGGAATTTTAAAACTCGGAACTAAGTCTATCTGCATGCTACGAAACGCCAAAATCGGATCATATTTACGTCAGTTTAGACAACCCTCCCACCTCGTCCGAATTTCATCAAAATAGTCTCAAATGTTTGTGCACAAAGCAATTTAAAATATATAAAAATTAATTTGGGAGGGCTTTCTAAACGCCAGTCTCCTCATCCCACTAATTGACGCCAAAATTATGTCAATTGTTAGCGTATAGTTTGTGCAAACAAAATTTCTGTTTGTAGACAACAGGAAGTGTGAGATATTGGCGTATCTAGTTTAGACGCCAGCTCCGCCCCAACGCCGAATGGCGCGAAAATGGTCTTAATCCTTAATGATCTTAAATGATGAAATCATGTTAAATGATCTTCATCCTTTGTGCACCAGAAATTGTTGTTTGTGTACGAAACAAAGTGGGAGGTTTGGTATATTTCTTTTGCGCATGAGCGTCTCTGGAAGTTAAAATTGGGGAGGGTGGACGGAGACGACTAGAATGCTGCTAGACCCCAACTGAATTTACGTCAAAATTACGAGTAAATGGTAATTTACTTGAATTATGATCTAACTGGATTCTCATACTACCTTTACCAATACAATTGATAGCTTAAACATGACGTATTTCCGCCAGTATTTGTTCATTTGTTCATCACTTAACTCACCCATCCACCTTATTTTTCTTCCATTAGTGCTACAAATTTAAATTTACATACAATATAGTTTTTAGGTAACTCCTTCACCTTGACATAGGAATTACACTCTTAATACTATCCATTAATTTATTCTTTCTCTACCTTCCTTGTTTTCCTTCTACCATACTTCCTATATGTCATTCAGAATATAATTTATTCTCCAACAATGTATTAATATCTTCTTAAAACAAAATATTGGGGGGACACGTCCCGTCTGTCTCCCAAGCCAGAGACGCCCGTGCCTTTGCGGCAAGCTCTTAATCCCACCGATTGATGGCAAAATAGTTTGCACCATCGGGTCTAGCCTAGAAAGGTTGAAACAATTCGAACTAAATTTGCAGAATCCATAGTTCTTCGACTTACAATTAAGAAAATAATAATAATAATAATAATAATAATAATAATAATAATAATAATAATAATAATAATAATAATAATAATAATAATAATAATACATCTATTTACATAGACAGGGGGGACAGAGGAACCTAAATAATAAAATTTGTTCGAAGGGAACAACAATGGCATTAGAAGGGGTAATATGCTCTCCATGCTCCCCCCCAATAGAGAAAGAAAAAAATCCCACAGCGTCATGGAGAGCAAACTCTGCAAGTTTAATGTGAACAAATTTTATAGGGTATGTCCTCGTCTGCTTGTAAATGCATTATTAAAAAAATAAGTGCATTATTAGTATTAATAATAATAATAATAATAATAATAATAATAATAATAATAATAATAATAATAATAATAATAATAATGACCCGACCCGTGAATTTATAATGTGAGGCCCGTCCGAAATATGTTTTAGCCTTTAGGCCCGTGCCTGACCCGAGCTCGTGTGATAGTCAAATGAGTCCGAAATAACCCGAATCACAGAAACTTAATAATTAACACAAAATGGTATTTTTATTTAATTAGAGTGTTAATTATGCATTTTAAAAGCTTACATGACTCAAAGAGAATAACGAAATAAAGGTTATCATTTCCACTTACTAACTATATGAATTCTCCAAAGAAAGTGGCCAATGATATAAATTCCGTCTCCCTTAGCCTTGGCGCATAATGTGGGACGTTAAATTAAAAATTTCATTTCATTTCATTTTATAGATTCTCATGAAATGAAATACTTCAAGTATTTAAAACAAAATGCCAAAGTATCCAAATTCTTATACAAATGATGGTATACTTGACTGACTCTGATAGTTATCAAAGCAGTCATTGACGATTGCTGTGAAGAAAAAGAATGGAATCCACACTCTGGCTGCTCAGTTTCACTTACAGATAAGCTAATCATGTTTATTTCTGTTACTTTTAGCTTTTTTCTCCACTACACAATTAGATTTTCTCTTGATTGCACAATGATAATCACATTTTTAGTGTGGGCGTCTCAAGTTACAAATTTAGATGTGCTTTAAAAGTTCTCCAGTAAGAATGGTCCGACAAATATCGTTATACAGTATATTTATAAAGTTAGGCTCGAAGAAGCCCGAAAAATATGGTTGTATATTTAAAAATTTACGGCCCAAACCAGGCCCAAGCTGACCTCTAATCTAATACAGAGTTAATGCAGGGATGCAAATAACCACTCGCCTACTCGCCCGGGGCGAGTAGTTCATCGGTACGGGCGAGTATTTAGTATCATACCGAAGCTAAGTAAATGATCTATTGTGAGATGTGGGCTAGTAGCTTTTTTTCTTGGGCTAGTAAAATTTTGTTGCTTATTTGCATCCCTCAGTTAATGAAATTAATTACGGTATTTACAAATCTAGCGCCTGTTGCTTATGCAACCCAAATCCAACGCTATTTGGCTGGTTGCAGACAAGTAGGCGTTGTCTCTACAAGTTTGAGTATTTTTCTCTTCGTATACGAGGAAAAATATTATTATTATTATTATTATTATTATTATTATTATTATTATTATTATTATTATTATTATTATTATTATTATTGCCTTTCACAACGAAATTAAAAGGATAAACGTAATAATAATAATAATAATAATAATAATAATAATAATAATAATAATAATAATAATAATAATATAATCGTAAGTATAAACTTTAAAAGCATTGATTTTTTTTTTAAAAAAAAAAGGCACTGAATAGGGGAAAATTAGTTTTCGTGGCGTAATTCAGTGTTATTGCATTATTAACAAAAGTGTACAAACAATGCAGTAAACAGGAAGTACCGTGTATAATGTTTTTTGGTAGGGTACCATGAACAAATAGAACGAATTAAAATCATTGGGCTTTAGGTACCCACTTCCCTAATACTCATAGAAACTATATCCCCAATGTTAGGAAGATCGCCCAGTGCTCTTAGTCCTAAGTTATTATCTCAAGGGTTCTGATCTATAATAGAGGTAAGCACGAAAAACGCGTTTTGGGTTTTTAGGAGAACAGAATCCGGTTGTGAAAAACTTTCAAAATACTGGTATCTCAAAGCCAAATCGAATTTCTTGAAAACCGATTCGGTTTTCTATTAAAACCTTTTTGGTTCTTCGTTAATTTGTTTGGAAATATAAAAAGAACAAACAAAACCTTGGTCGAGAATCACACTGGTTTCAGTAAACCTAAAACCCTTTTGGACAAAATCAAAATGAGGTAAGCCACATTTTGGACTTGTAACTATACAGCACAACAGGCATGATTATCGTTTCATATATTTTAAGTTTCAATTTTCTCGGCAGAATTCGCGACGACAAAAGATTTTGAACTGAATAATAACACGAATTCCCTGCTTTTAGTCGACATTAAATTTCTTCGTGAATATGGTTTTCGTCTGTTGATATTGATCCTAGATATTTGAAAGTATCCACTTTTTCAAAAGTATTATTTGACATTTTAACTACGCATCCATAATTTACAGTATTGCGATTTGATTATTTACATATTTATTTATATGGAAAATATACAGAATTAAGTAGGGGATTGTGTCTATGGAGTTTGATTTTTCCGAACAGTAACACATAATCCTAACAGTGATACAGATGCTACTTGAAATAGAAAAACAACCATGAATTTCATGACAAAAAACTATTAATTATAAGCACGAGTTAACATAGAAATGAAAAGGAAATTGTGTTATAGGAGAAAGAGTTCAGATCGATGACTGGGGTCTACCTGAAGTCATATATGATATGGATGTGTGGAATAGCATTGCCTACTATAGGAATAAGTTTTCATCTCGTCTCAAAACTAGACGAGAAATACCATTAAATTCGAGATGAGACGAAAAATACAATAATTCTTTTCTCGTTTTGGAGCCAAGAATCGCGACGGGACGGAAAATTTCATGAGTTGCGTGGATAGCACTAGTTTCCTGAGTTCTAAGTTTCAAACACGGTTTTAGTGTTACATGAATCGTACTAGAATACTATAAATTAATAAACAGATTGTGCAAACACAATGAAGAGCAACTGTCAACGTTTAAATATGCACGTTCGTTACACAATGTACTCCAATAATAAATGTTATTTAAATGTTGTTATATCACACTCTTCGTGACTTCTCGTGACGCTCAAGGATTCTGATATCTTCTAGATGAAATTAAGGAAAAATTCAGGGCATAAATTTTGTGCATTAATTTACAAAACGAGATGATAAAGAATTCTTCAAGAATTTAAACAAGAATTCTACGAGACGAGACGGGAAAACCTTATTCCTTGTCTTGTCTTATCTCGTGGACAATTAGTGGGTAAAGACTATATAAAGACGGCAGTGAGTTTATTTATTTTAAGATCTCTTT
Source organism: Thermobia domestica (assembly GCF_964235325.1). Taxonomy (NCBI): domain Eukaryota; kingdom Metazoa; phylum Arthropoda; class Insecta; order Zygentoma; family Lepismatidae; genus Thermobia; species Thermobia domestica. Next base: position 350,532,297 of record NC_137456.1, on the reverse strand, counting down.
TCGTTGCCAAGGCTATATGGAAAATCAAACTGCAATTTAGGATGAGATCTGAACCGTATATGCACTCACCGAGTATCGAACATATGAGGGAAAGACTTGTATCGTAAAGAAGGAGTGAGTGAAGTCAGTAGATGATTTTCCTATGATTCAAACAATTTTTTGAACAAGTAAGATGGTTAATTTCTTCTGAGTACAGAAAGGGAGAGAAGAAAAATGAACATGTAATCTTGTACTGTTCCTAATGAACTTCGAAGTGAACGATAAATTTATGGTAGTTGTCCGCCAATGGAGCGAACACACATGCTCTGAGAGGATCTAGGAGTGGCAAATGTCTCACTGATTCTATTCATTTCTCTTTTTAACTGCCGAGAATTAGTGCCATAATTTTCTCCCATGCCATAGCGAGGCTGCAGAAATTTGGCTTACGTTAGACACATCCATTAATTAGTTTGCTTTCTGAAAAAAAATATGATCTCTCATTTGAAACTTACATCTTTTTTCCCAGAATTCTTCTGAAGAAACTGTACTTTTTTCTTTCGCTATATTTTTTTTTCTAAAAGTTCTTACCCATTGTTTATAGGGTATATACAGAAGACGTTAAATTAAATATAAAAATACTATAAATTTTCTGGTTCCTTCAATGAGGTTTGGCGATTTTTTTTTGAACATTTGTGTTTGGGTGGTCCTTCTATATTGTGGTTTATTTTTATATGTTTATGTTGAAAACCAAGAGTTCAAAATATTATTATTAGGTATTTCTCATTCCATTGCCTTTTATTTTGTTATAGTTAGTTTCTTTTCAAGATCAAGGATGGCTGGACCTCTTTATTTTAACCAAAGACTAGAATCAGATTTTTACCTCATGACTCGTAAATTGTCTTTTGCTTCCTTTTAGTAAAATAAAACGATACATAAGCCACCTTATAGACTTCTGAACTTTGCTACGGATGTTTGAGAAGGTTTTATTGAACGGCTAATGTTCGTCCGCTTCTGTCAACAGATGAAAATGAAATGAAATGAAATCTCTAAGTTTTACGTCCCACGATTATGCCGGTTAGGTTAAAGGAGACGGTGATGATGAGAGATGAGTGAAATGGTGGAATGAAAAAAGCGGGAGAAAACGGGAGAACCCCGAGAAAATCCACGAGCACGGTGTTTGTCCACCACAAAGTCCACACGGCGCGAGCTGGGATCGAACCAGGGACCGCAATCTGTCAACAGATATCAAAGCAAAAACTATCAGAGATAACGAGAAACAATTTCCTGATTCACCATTTCTAGAGCTAAAACCACCAGAGATAACGAGAAAAAAATTTCTGATTGTATGGATTCATCATTTCTAGAGCTAAAACCGCCAGAGATAACGACCAACAACTTTCCGATAGTCGTATGGATTCAACATTTCTAGAGCTAAAATTACCAGAAATAACGAGAAACAATTTTCTGATGGTATGGATTCATCATTTCTAGAGTTAAAACCGCCAGAGATAACGACAAACAATTTTCTGATAACCGTATGGATTCAGAATTTCTAGAGCTAAAACCACTAGAGATAACGAGAAACAATTTTCTGATGGTATGGATTCATCATTTCTAGAGTTAAAACCGCCAGAAATAACGAGAAACAATTTTCTGATGGTATGGATTCATCATTTCTAGAGTTAAAACCACCAGACATAACGAGAAACAATTTTCTGATGGTATGGATTCATCATTTCTAGAGTTAAAACCGCCAGAGATAACGACAAACAATTTTCTGATAACCGTATGGATTCAGAATTTCTAGAGCTAAAACCACTAGAGATAACGAGAAACAATTTTCTGATGGTATGGATTCATCATTTCTAGAGTTAAAACCGCCAGAGATAACGAGAAACAATTTTCTGATGGTATGGATTCATCATTTCTAGAGTTAAAACCACCAGAGATAACGAGAAACAATTTTATGATGGTATGGATTCATCATTTCTAGAGTTAAAACCGCCAGAGATAACGACAAACAATTTTCTGATAACCGTATGGATTCAGAATTTCTAGAGCTAAAACCACTAGAGATAACGAGAAACAATTTTCTGATGGTATGGATTCATCATTTCTAGAGTTAAAACCGCCAGAAATAACGAGAAACAATTTTCTGATGGTATGGATTCATCATTTCTAGAGTTAAAACCACCAGAGATAACGAGAAACAATTTTCTGATTGTATGGATTCAGACTTTCTACAGCTAAAACCTCCAGAAATAACGACAAACAATTTTCTGGTAGTCGTATGAATTCATCATTTCTAGAGCTAAAACCGCCAAAGATAACAAGAAACAAGTTTTCGATAGTCATATGGATTCAGTATTTCTGGAGCTAAAGCCTCCAGGGAGTTCAATGGTAACAGTTACAAAATATGATAAATAGTCTTCCCCTTAATTTACAGAAAATACTTAGATTGATACATATCTGAGTAGACAAATGGAATTAGAAATGTAATTGTGTTAGTTACGCACAATTGATATGAAATATTGCAGTTGTCCGCGCCTGAAGAAGGACCTATATAAAGAGCTCTCTGGAATGGAATTGAAATATTACAAAAATAGCTGAATTTAAAGTATGTTAATTAATATGTTAACATATGAATATAAATGTGGAGATATATAACTTAATATGAATTATACCCTCCCCACTGATCTCGTGCGTCTTGGACGTACTTGGTCTCGGGCTCGATTCCCTGTGTGAGAACCTTTAGAATTTTATCTGTCTTCGATGTTTCTGTATTCGTGTCCCTGTTCTTAAAAGGTTAACCGGAAAAAATGAAATGAAGTACATGTAAATATGGAGAGATAATTATTGATATTATTGAAAAACGTTGGGTTAATCAGTTAACTTAAAAAAAAGTCTAATGGCTAGCGGGTGTCCCTTTGGTGCATGTAGTTTCGTGTTCGATTCCTCTTTTCAGAACGAAAAAAAATTCAATTTCATTAATCAACCTCCTCTTTAACCCTAAAGAGCATAATGGTTGGTAATTAAACAAAAAGGTTCAATATTTTACTATGAATTATGATATATGTAACAGAAATATAAATAATGTGCAGTGAAATAGATTATATATTATATTCTTGTTGTTGGTCTTGATGTTCATTAGTATCCCAGTGAAGTCAGTGGTACGGCATAGGTCTAATTTATATCTCCTGGCCATATCTCATAAATTGGATAATTATGTAACTATCTCGGACTTACACAAATTTTTCTCTATGTTATTGCTCTTCTTGTTTGGAATTTAGCGTCCATTTCAGCAGCTAGGCTATATGAGTCGTGGACCTACAGCTTAATATGGGATCCGAACTATATCAGCTTCCACCGGGAATTGAATCCGGGTCTCGTGTTCCTAAGTCGCGTGCGATAACTATATAACCACCATGGTTTCAGGCAGTAGCGATACCATGCAACTCTCTAAATGACATTGTTGCTGTTTCGCAAGTAGTTATTATATAGATGAGTAGATGGCAGGAATGTACTACTTCTTGTGACGCCGTTGCGACAAGGTTAAGAACTACGTGCATAGTGGAAGGCGACAAGACCAGATTCTATAGATCTCTTGAACTGCGGTGTCTCAGTGGTAGAGCACTGATGTCTGGGGCGCGAGGTCCCTGGTTCGATCCCAGCTTCCGCCAAATGATCTTTGTGGTGGATGAATACTATATGCGTAGGTTTCCTCGGGGTACCCTCGTTTCCTCCCACTTTCTTCATTCCAAGGGGGCGCGGTGGCTCAGTGGTAGAGCGTTCACCCTCGGTGCTTGGGGTCTCTGGTTCGACCCCAGCTCGCGCCGTGTGGACTTTGTGGTGGACAAACACCGTGCTCGTGGGTTTTCTCGGGGTTCTCCCGTTTCCTCCCAGTTTCTTCATTCTACCATTTCATTCACGTCTCATCAATCACCGTCTCCTTTAGCCTAACCGGCATAACCGTTGGTCGTAAAACTTAAAGATTTCATTTCATTTTTTCTTCATTCTACTATTTATCGTCATCCATCTCACTATCATCGTCTCCTTTAGCCTCGGAGCATAATCTTTCGACGTTAAACTCAAAGAAAGAAGAACACTTGAGTGTTTCTAAAATTTGTTGCTTCGTTAGTTTATAGATTTTGTAATTTTTGCCCATAAAGACATGAGTAAGGATGCTCAAGGATGTCGCGACGCGCATGTTGCAAACCCTATCTTACAGTATTAAAAAAAAAAAAAAAACTTATGTAAAATGCTGTAAATTCTGATGGACTTTCGAAATATCGTGTAGAAACAAAATCGTCAAGATCAAAAGATGCCGTCTGTATTTTACCGTCTTACTTTAATGTGTTAGCGAATTCTCTATACCTCCCCTTTCAAAGATCAGACAAGGTTGCCGCTGCAGGTTTTCAACTAGGTGTCTTGAGTTCAATCACCAGGCAGGTCAGTGAAGAAGATTCAAGACCGGTTCAGAGACACACCCAACCTCACGAGCACAATGGAGAAAACAGGGTAAAACCCTGCGGTTACTTATTGAAGCATACAATTTGTCCTATCTTCAATTATACCCGAAGAAGATTCCGTTATAACCCAATGGAAAGTAGTCCTTATAATGAAACTGCTCTTAGTAATTGATCATGAATGACTTACTACATACAATCCTCAGCTTTCTTCGAACGTGGTTTCAGAGTAAGGAGAGAAATTACTATTATATTCTTTACCCTACACACATGTGCATAGCTCAGGTGATAGATTCGTAACAAGAGAACGTTTCTAACATTTATCTTCATTGATGGCTAGCTTCGGGTTCGATTCCCGATGGGATTTCTTGAGAGACAGTGATACATGATGTATTGCAAGTTTTTCGATTCGTATAATCATGAAAAGAACATACATATTGTCCTCATAATGTCAACATAAGTTTAATTCAGTGTTTTCAAATGGAGATTGCAGTTTTACTAATAACAGATAGGCTATATGCTGTTTATTTGTTTGTTTGTTTATTAAAGTTCAGTGTCCCTTTTCAGAATCGCGGTTGTATAAGACATGGGTCTACAGATTAACCACCGTTATCCATTAACCATGGAATCTGAACCACCGTTATTTGTTCAAATTTTTAATGCTCTCCCACCGGGAATTGAACCCGTGTCCTCCACGCCAGAGGCACGTATCCTAATCATATAGCCACGACAGAGACTTGGCTGCAGGAGCACACACACAGAGGGTCCACTGGGTCCGGATCCCCCTCCATATTTGTACACTTTCTTAATAAAACTATACTTGTTAAGTAGAGAAATTATTGATGTACTCTAAAGATGTTGATCCTACAATTTATCTTTACCCTTTCTCTTATAAAAACAATCTAAAGTCCGGCTCAAACCTCTTGATGTCTGTCGAAAGCCAATGGGGCACAGGTGCGACGTTGTCGGATTTCGTTTCCTTTCGTCTACAGGCATAACTTCAAACATTAACGCGAGAAATTAAGATATTGAAAAACAAATTCGTTCTTACAAATTAATTAACGCTATAGTGACATATTTTACAAGGACATACCTTTGAAATTGCTGTTTTCCTAATCCAAGGAACGAAGCTATTAGACAACGTCACTCACGTTGCATTGGATATTGTGAAAAGGAGTACATGCCTGTAGCGTCAAGAGGTTTGAGCCGGACTATAGTTCCTGTATATTCTTTATAAGAATATAGGTGGGAGTACTTCAACAATTACTTATCATCTCTTCGAATGTAGAATAACATTGGTTCAATACTACATAGATGTAATGTAGTGTTTTGGAGTATTGGACCCCAAGCTTTGGACCCCTCCCAATAAAAAAATGTGGATGCTTGCCTGGCTGGCTCTAATCTAATTGCTTATCATTGCAATGTTTGCATTTCTTTCCTAGATTATATTAAAGAGTATTCGTAGGGCATAAACTCAATAGATACAGACTAATTTCTTAATATTACATTTTATACGGGGCATGGTGGTTCAGTGGTAGAGCGCTTACCTCTGATAAGAAGGATCCGTAGTTCGATTCCACGCCATGAGATCAATAATATCACATCCGTTGTTTTTCTTCCTCATTCCCATTCTACCATTCTTTCATAATCATTTATTGTCAGAGGCGCCGCGGTGGCTCAGTGGTAGAGCGTTCACCTCTGGTGCTTGGGGTCCCGGGTTCTATCCCAACCCCCGCCAAGTGAACTTTGTGGCGGACAACACCGTGTGTGTTTGGGTTTTGTCGGGGTTCTTCCGTTTCCTCCCACTTTCTTCATTCCACCATTTCATTCATTACTCATCATCACCGTCTCTTTTAGCCTAACCGGCATAACCGTGGGACGTAAAACTCAAGGATTTCATTTCACTTTTCATTTATTGTCAGTGTTTTATAGCCTAATAGGAATATCTGTGAAACGTAAAACTAGAGGTTTCGTTTTATTTTCTCCAAATCTTATAGTCCTCCCTGCTTGTCTAGTGACTAGCGAGCGCGTGATCCCGAGTTCGATTCCCATGAAATTCCCTTAAACTGTAGATCCACTTCTCATGTAGCCACGGTGCTGAGAAGACATGTTTGACCTGTAATAAACAGCAATAATAAATTTTACAAAATGCAGGTTGACTATTCCTATATTATATATCATTATTAGTATTATCGTCATTGAAGGACTTGTTTAATAATTTCAATTGGAGGAAGCCATTTTAAAACGCAAATGTTAAAAATAGAAATTAAAAAGACAGAATGTTTAGAGGATGAATCCTAGTCAAGATAATCGTCCTCGGAATTCGAAGTAAAGCCCTTCTGATTATGAATCGTGAACGTTAACGCCCCCACTGAGGTTTGTTGGAAGTAGTGTTACCCATGAGAAGAGACGAGACAAGAACTAAGGTTTTCTCGTGTTGTCCTATAAAATTTTGTTGAAGTCTCGTCTCGTCTCGTCTCGATTCCAAGAAATATTTTCTCGTCTTGCTTTGCAAATTTTTGTACAAAATTTGTGCCCTATATTTTTTGTATTTCTTTCATCTACAAGTTATCAGATTCCTTCCATTTAAAGATGGCCACATTTTTTTGAAAAAGATAATTTAAAATTTTTTTTCGAAAAATTCAGTTTTTAAAAACGAAAAATGAAAAACGATTTTTAAAAAATAACGAAAAATTAATCGAAAAATGAAAATTGTTGCCAAAAGTGAAAACCGAAAAATTTCGAAAATTGAAAAAGAGATTTTTCAAAAAAAAAAAAAAAAAAAAATATCCTTAGCTTCTATGTCACGAGAGGTCCACGAAGGGTGCTGTGATGTATTATAATGAACAGTTTTCAGAACTTCTGGGTACACTTCAATTACTTTCTATATTAATTTAAAGCAATTATACGTTCACAAACAGTATTAATATTCCTGTTTATTCCACTAACCAGCTATTACTTCCCAAAATTACTCGGAGATGTACTGCATAACAATCTAACATATTTTATACATAAACAGATCAACTTATTCTGATATACAGGGTGTTTCAAAATAATACCGACAACGTTTGGGAGGTGATTCCTGACACCAAGATAAGACGAAAAGTATAGACCAATCTGGGTGCACAAATGCTTCATTTCGGAGTTATAGGCTTCTGAAAACACGTAAAAATGAAATTCAAAGGTTCATAGCTCCGAAACTTTGGTACCTATCGCAGTCGGGTCAAGACTTTATTTAGGAACTAGTATGTGCCCTAAACAAATATCCAAGTTTCAGAATCCTGTGGTACTCCTGCAATAATTTTTATAGAGGTAGTTTGTGAGTACTTCAAATTATAAGACCGTAGCCAAACTCCCTCTCCAAAAATTGGTGTGTGAGTACCTTAAGGATTCTGAAACAGGTATTTTTGGATAGCCCACATATTAGTCCCTAAGTGAAGTCTTGACCCGACTACAGTAGGTTCCATAGTTTCGGAGCTATGGACCTTTAAAGTTCATTTTTTCATGTTTTCGGCAGCCTATAACTCAGAAAGGAAGCATTTGTACACCCAGGTTGGTCTATACTTTTCGTCTTATCTTGGTGTGAGGAATCACCTCTCAAACGTTGTCGGTGTTGTTTTGAAACACCCTGTATTTTAACACTTTGGACATATACACAAAACTTTAACATTTTCTACCCATAACATGATATAACAATCTTTAAACAAATTTGTTATTGGAGTGTATATTGTGTATTGACTTTCGTATCTTTACATATTGATAAATACTCTTTATTGTGTTCGTACAACCATTTAGCAATTTATAGTTTTTATAATTATAATTATCTGGCCAAGTAAGCTTGTGGACAACATCGTGTCCGTGGGATTTCTCAGGGTACTCCAGTTTCCTCCCACAGTCCCATTCCACAATTCTTCCATCATCATTTACTTGCTTTATTCATCGTCTTCTTTAGCCAAAATGGTTAAAATGTGAGACGTTAAACTGAAATATTTCATTAATAATAATAATAATAATAATAATAATAATAATAATAATAATAATAATAATAATAATAATAATAATAATAATAATAATAATAATAATAATAATAATAATAATAGGCCTAATAATAATAATAAGCATCAGTAATAACTAGCATCAATTACCTGTTTCACTGGGTTAAATTAAGAAAAAATAGTAATGTGTTCCGTTAGTGAGTTACTTTTTATTACTACTAATGCGCTCTCTAATATCGGTTATTTTCGATCATTTTTAAATGTCTCTCCTCCTTCCCTTCCCCTAAGTTGCACTGTAAAAGTGATTTGACAAAGAACATTTCAGGTCCAAACCTCATCAATATTAAAAATTTGATCAAGATCAGTCGAGTGATTCAAGAAATTAAGAGTCACAAACATAGTCATTTTCAATTTTATAATATAGAATAATAAAAATAATAATCATAAAATGCTAAAACAATGTTTAAGACGTAAGCTTTGTGTGAAGCAGTGTTTCTCAAGAGACTTGAGAATTTCTCGTCTTGATTCTGGACTCGAAAATGAGACGAGAATTGTCATGTTTCTAGTCTAGTCTCGAATTTGAAAATGTCCTTCAGTTCCGCTTTTGAAACGAGAATTTTTCGTTCTCGTGATCAACATTTGTTTAAAGTATCACGTCGTTTGTCTGAAAGTGTTCCAGCAGTAGTATAGTTACTCATGGGTTTCATCTCGCTGTCGACTACACTTTGGGTGTTGACTTAAAATCGTGAAGAAATTCGGATTAGGGTTAGGAATTAGATTTTTGGGCTTTCGGCATTTATGCCCATTTTAGGCCGTTATGTCCGAGGAAAGGGAAGATAGAAAGGATTGGGGAAGAAAGGAAGCGAACTGGGACCTATATGTTAGATACCATCCCTGCATTCGCCTGGTGTGAATGAGGAAAACCCAGGAAAACCTTACTCAGTATGGCTGGCCTCAAAAAGCTTTTAAGACTGTCTCGACCGAATGTTTCCACTGGGAATCGAACTCAGGTCCTCTTGCTCAAAAGACGAGAACGTTAGCGACTACGCTACGTGGGGCTACAAGAGAACAGGTATTGAGTATGGGTACATTTAGAGAACCAGTAATGATAACAGCCGGAATCGATGGGCTAACTACTGATCACCAATTTGACCGTAATAACGTAAAGAAAATATATGGTAATACCCGTGTCCTGAGCGTCGTTCGGGGGCCCGTGGCACAAAGTTCTCGCGAGCCTCACTTCCCGTCCGGGAATTTATTGTGACAAGAACAAATAAAAGAAAAAAGTGATAAATAGAAAAGAATTATGGGTGACAAACAATAGGCGAACGAAATCGTGAGTATGTTGGTTCTTGTACTACACTAACAAGACTACAAAAAACGAGATGAACCGATTGTCTACAGCCAGGGGGTTGCTAGCATAGAACGCATTCCGTCATTAAAATCAAACAATTGAAAAACGATCCAAAATGTCCTTTGTGAATCTAGTTTGTGACGCAAAACGAACAAGAAAAACCGAAACAATTGTTACAGTGAAGTGAATAGAGAAACCAAATTTGGTGAAGATGATAGACGTATTTCTTTTTTAAAAGTTCACTCCGGAAGGGCGTATCTTGACAACCCCTACAGCGTAGTGGCGCCATCTTTACATCCTTTACCTCATCCCTGGAAGACCCGATCGTAAGATTAACGATGCGAACTGCTCTGCTCGAATTATTACTTGTTCACCATTCGTAAATGTCACTGCGAAGGGGTTCTTCATGTTAATCGCCCCTCTCTTTTATAGGAGAGTTTCACCCCTCCGCCATCAACATGTAGAGGTTATTGAAAACACAAGCTAAACCATCAACACACGATACTACAATTTATCCAGAACTTTTTTCCCCATAAAAAAATAAACAAAACCAATGTGTTGTGAAGAAGGTTGAACTAGAGCAGTGGTTCTCAAACTTTCCGATAACGCGGACCCCCTGTTCAGTCGCAAAGTAATTTGTGGATCTCCTTGCAACGCTATCTGAAATTTCACATAGTTTAGAAAAGAAATACTAATTAGAGTTACCACTGACAAGAAAAAGATCAAGAACAATAATGCAATAAGTAATTTGTTCTAAAGATACATGATCGTTTCCTAGTGAACGAAATTTCAATTGAAAATACAGTAACTTTCAAGACAGATTTTTTCCCCTTTTTAAGGAAATCCACTTAATAAACAATGTTCTCAAATGTGGGGTCACTAATGTGAGGAATGAAATTCTTTGTTTTTGCATAATTACATTGAAATCTGGAATAAGTTTTGTCACCATCAATCTTAGGTCTGATTCCACATTAAGATGATTTCGCTTTAAGGTTTTAATACTGCAAAGAGCAGAAAACGTCTGCTCACATAAATAAGTGGTAGAGAAAGGCATCAAATGTTACAATGCCTTCTTAGACAACTCTTCATACTCACAACGCACACGCAAGCAAAAGTTACAAAGTCCATTTTCTTTGAAAACGTTTTTCCATGAAATATCGCAGGATAGTTTCAATAGTAGTTCTTGTTCTCTGTTACAGAGATTCATACCTTGTATGTCATGAGTTTCTAGACTAGTGAAAAGAATTTCAATCCAACTATTTTACGTTGTGGGACAGGGAAGTGTTAGTCTCTAAAAGTTGCAGCTAATGCTCTCAAATGTCCTACAAGTGCTTTGTGCATTTCAGCAGAGAATTTTTCAACTGAAGAATCAATGAAATCCTTGAGCACTGGAAATGATAAATAGTTATTGTTTTGTACTCGTACTGCTCTCAGCTGTAGTTTCTTAATCTTAAACATACTTCTTGCATAACAGCTATGAGTTCCATTTTATTACAACATTTTCCAATTTTTAGGCGTCGCGGACACCCTGGCTAGGTCCCGCGGACCCCACTTGGAGAACCCCGCTCTACAATATTGTTGTACAGGGTGTTCCATAAATTGCTACTCATTTGGTAGTTTAGTAAATATCTCTTTATTTGTGATATGAATGGCTATGGTACTAATATACAGATGGTGATCAGAAAAATGGAAACACCTGTAGTTGCCAACACGTCAGATGTATGGGTTGGCAGTGGTGTCGTGGCGCCCGCAGCGCCGGACCGCTGGTGGTGGTGTGTTAGGTCGGTCTCCATACTACGTTAGGCGCAATGGAACAGCAGTGTCCAGTGGCTGCAGCAGACGGAGGTAGTGTAAAATGGGACACCTCTCAGATTTTCAAAGAGGGCAAATTGTTGGTGCGCGGTTATGTGGAGTGAGTGTGACGGCAGTGGCTACTGTGTTAGGTGTGTCGCGTGGGACAGTGTCGAAGGTGATGACGGCCTACACAACACACGGGAAAACCACATCGGGGAAGCGGAACAGTGGGCGGAAGAAAATCATGAGTGACAGGTCACGCCGGGTATTAAAGCGCATTGTCACGCAGATCCGTCGTGCCACTGGGGAGCAAGTGACGGAGGAACTCAATCAGCACCTCCCCCACCCTGTTACGACAATCACAGTCCGCCGCGAATTACATGACATGAACTTACGGGGTCGTGTTGCACGGGCCAAACCGCTCATCGGGGACCATAATGCTTTCGCACGCCGCAAATGGTGCCGCGACTATGCAACTTGGACCGTTGAGGACTGGAAACGTGTGATATGGTCGGATGAGTCATCCTTCACCCTATTCAAAACTACGGGCCGTGTTTATGTGTTGCTCGAGCCAAAAATTGTTAAAAGTTATAGGGCGCCCGCAAACATGTTGAAAACTGCTCGGCTTGTCAAGAGCCAGAGCGGCTCCGCTCCAGCTTATTCACTATTGAGCCAAACCGCGCTGATGGCTCATACCACCCGGGCCGGCTTGAGCCATCGTCTCAGTTAAGCTGAGTCGAATCGAGATGATGGACTTGTTTCAACCGAGGCGGCTCGAACCGATGGCTCTCCTGAGCAGAGTCGGTTGCTCTTTACAACCAAACCGGCTCGAGCCATCGTCTCATTTGAGCCGAATCGATGGCTCATCCCAACCAAGCCGGCTCAAGCCAGTTATCGGCTCAATTAAGCCGAGCCGATGGCTCATGCCAACTGAGCCGGCTCGAGTGGTTCGCTCACTTGAACCGAGCCGAGCAGGTTGACATCACTACCTGGGCTGAGCTTGTGTTTGGGCTAAAAAAAATCGACCGTGCAGGTCTCAGCCTTGATGGTAAGAATTACAGTATATACTTATATTAGCTCACGATTTTGAGGCTGTCTCATTATAAAACTCTATTGTCGTCTCATTATCGAGACGAAACGAGATGCGAGCAGTGTCCCCTCGTGAGCAACACTAAAAGTATTCCACATTACTGCTTACCTTCCTCATGGTATTTGCTTTCCAATCTAATCAGGACATGATTTCAAAACGAGTTAAACCAAACTGAATGAGCGAGCCATTTATCAAACTCGACTCGACTCGAAACTCGACCTCAAAAACAGTGACTCGGCTCGAAACTCGACTCGAGAAAATTACCTTTGATTCGACTCGAAACTCGACTCGAATTCGAGTCGAGTTGAGTTTTAGCTCGACTTGTGCCCATCCATTTTTGTTACTCTCTCTGCCCATTTCATTTTCTCCGTTTTCCTCCAACACCACATTTCGAAGCTCTCTAAAATATTTCTTCTCTAACTTTCGTAATGTTCAAGTATCTGAACCATACAGTCCAGTGCTTCATATATAGCACTTGACTATCTTCTTCCTTAGTTCAATATTAATGCTGCTAGTTAACAGTGACCTTTCCTCGTTGAATGCTTCTTTGGCTATGGCAATTCTCGACTTGATCTTTTTGGTGCAGTACGCGTCTTTAGTCAAAATACTTCCCAGATATTTGTAATGATCTAACTAAACCCCCAAATCAGAATTCCTGGCGAAACTACATACCGCCAACTCGAATACGACCATAACGTTGGGAATTCAGTCAACATTCCCAACCCCCCGATTCTCCATTTGAAATTTCTACAGGAAGGGGGCTGTTACTGACTATTATTTTATGGCTAACCGTATAACCTTCTTTCAATGAAGTTCCTTGTTGAAAGTATGTAAATTAGTAAAGGAAAAAATAGGTTATACATGCACTGTATGTACAAAATATATTTCCTTATCATTGCCGAAGTTGTATTCCGTGATCCTTTAATCCCAGGTATTGTTTCTGTGTATATTCTTTCCTATAAAAACGAAAATAAAGTTTCAGGTTATACTTCGAAATGAATAAATGCAGTTATAATTCTTTGAATGAATACAGGGAAGCTCTTAAAAGACCGAAGAAGAAAGAAATCAAAGCAGACAGTAGTAGAGAGCCACGCCTCTCTTAAACAGTGGGCGTGGCGTCTTTGCTGCCGCAGTACAAATTATAGAAACGACCGTTTATCTTGACAAATAACAACCTTATACAATGAACTCCGAAAACAAATGTCTATTCTGGGTAAAAAGCATAGCAACGTGTTTTTTAATTCATTGCTGAAAAATCTTAACAACCGATAACCAGATCAACATTTTGGAGAAGGCTTCAAGGAGGGTGATTCATGAAGCTTCCTTCTTTTTACGCTTCCCAGATAAATTTTAGTTTTACATCGTCGTGTCACCATGTTTACTGCTCCAGTAAATCTAAACAATTTACTTCTATCTTGTGTTGTTACATTTCAACAATGGAATTATCTCAGCAGCAAGGTTGGGGACTATTTCTTGCGCAGGGTGAAGCTAATGGGAGATCAACAAAGATTCTGTGAGAAGCTTTTGGACATCTTGTTACGAACATGAGAAATACATATGAAGTCCATACGTGGTAAAAATACAAGGCTACCTTCCATACTTCGTGAGTTTTACACTGTGCCTAGAACATCCTGACAATAAGAAAATTATGTTAAAAATCAGTATGTATTATATGTACACTCATGTCCAAAATGATTGTCGCATATCTATAACTGTCTTCTTATAAGAATATAATTCGATAATGATTTTCCAGAGTACTGATACTATGTGTATAATCGGGAAATGTATATTTGTGGTAAATTTCATAGGAAAAGAATTATACATACGAAAATTACAAAGAGTAAAACAAAATGTTGCTAAATGGACAAGAAAGTTTTCTTTTCGTTTTTTGTTCTTATTTACTGCTCTTTTGACATGAAATTAGCCATATATATATGTCTTTGCCGATTGAACACATACTAACATTATAAGAAATACCGGGCGAATTCGTTATCAAATTATATTCCTACAACAACATATTTATAGACATGCGACAATAATTTTGGACATGAGTGTACATCATTGTTAAAAGAAATGAAACAACAAAAATACAATCTGCTGCTTTACGGTTCATATTATTCATATTGAGTAACTACTAACTAACTGTATGGCCTATGGAACCCGGAGGTTCAATGCCGCGTTCATAGAACCTCTCCACTGACTTCAATCCTTAGCCAACTGAATCCAGTTTCTACTTTGTATTCCTCTTTCTGCGAGATCCATCTTATTTCTGCGGTTCTCCCATCTGTGCCTACGTCTTCCTAAAGGTCGTTTCCGATTGGATTTCCAATTAAAACTTTGAAGGCATTCCTACTTTCTTCCAATCTGGCTACATGACCTGCACAACTGAGTCTCCTAGATTTGATGAGCCTAACAATGTTGGGTAAACCGTATAAATTATGTAGTTCCTCGTTATAAATTTTGCGCCATTTCCCGTTCCCATTCTTGGGTCCAGATATGCGTCTCACGATCTTATCAAATATTCACAGTTTACGTTGTTCCCTCAGAGTAAACGACAATGTTTCGCAACCATACAGCACAACAAGCATGAATATATTGGTTTTATATATTTTAAGCTTCGAATTATTCGACACAATAACAAAAGAAAAAAAAATATTTTGAACTGAATAGTAAAACGAATTCCCTGCTTTTAGTCAACATTTAATTTCTTTGTGGATATGATTTTGGTCCGTTAATATTGATCTTAGATGGGTAAAGCGTTGGAATAACGTCCAGGTGGTCCTGAGTTCAATTCCTGGCCGGTGCTTTGAAATTCCCGAATTCCACCCAGGGTCGTGAGACAAACTAGGGAGTTACATGAATCAAAGACGTGACGACCACTAGTTATCACCAATTTTTAAGTTTACAGAAGAACTCGATTTTCTCAAAAACTACGCATGAGGATATCATTTTGTTCAGCTCAACGAGATCGATCAATTGGGATTTTATTTTCATTAAACGCTAACAACATTGAACAATTAAATATTAAAATAAATAAAACTGCAGAAAGTACTAAAATTCGAGAAATATATCCGGTTGTCTAAAAGGAAATGAGCCTTTGGAGGTCAAAATTGAGAATAAATTTATTGTTATTTGAGAATAACGTTATCAAACTACATATACACCATTCTGTTTGATCACCTTTTGACATTTGTCCGGCAACACCATTATTCCGTCTGTGGTTTCTAGTAAAAAAAAAAAAAGTGACAAGCCCTTCTGATATGCCTCTTCTGAAAGTAACTTAAAACCATTCAGGAAATTCTGTAGAGATGGACACAAATGATAATCTGACGATGCCAGGTCCAGGCTATATGGTGGATGAATAAAATCCTCCGTCAAATTCTGACTTTCTCATCTGCCATTAAACATGCATGCGGTCTGGCGTTGTCAACGTGAAATACCCTTTCTGATGACCAGTTTCGGCCGTATCTCTTGAATTGCCAGGTCCACTCGTACCAATTGTCGATAGAATCTATCGGCCACAGCAGTTCGTGATGCATAATGCCCTTCGAATCCCACTAAATGCACAGCATAACCTTCCTGGGCGTCAGTGAGGGCTTTGCAACAGACTATAGAGCTTCTCGCTTCGACCACGATCTTCCTCTCGCACATTGTTGTCATAGTTTATCCACCTTTCATCAATTGTGATCAATCGCTTCAAAAACGACTCAAGCTCGTTACATTTAAGTAGAAATTCTTGGATAGGAATTCCAGGGACTAAATATTTTGAGTCAGATCTTGTAGCACCCAAACGTCCAGGTTCAGTAGCCAGTTTTCTCTAAATGCTTCAACACTATCTGGTAATGGATTTTTAGATCCCTGTCCATGTCATGTTTCTTTACATGCCAACTTCGCTCGATTTTCCCCAGAATATAATCTATTTTTTCTGTGACTGGTCGCCCACTGCAGGAGCATTTCGTACATCGAAATTTCCAGAACGAAAACGACTGAAACATGTTTTAGCTATTGCTTTTATTAATATGTGTTGCTCATAAACAGCACACATTTGTTCAAGGGCCTGCGCAGCATTTGCGCTCTATGGAAATAAAATTGTAAAATGTAGCACAATTTTACGGGAAGTTCACTTATCTTCACGGTGCAATACATTGCGTCTGATCATAACAATTTCGACATATTTTGCACATTAGCAGCATCAACTGCTAGCTGTTGAATGATGTCAGACCTGACGCGCTGCGACTTATATCCTGAGATTTGAAATATTAACGACATATCGTGCGCAAAAGGCTCATTACTTTTTGATTTACCTGTTTTTTAAAACTGTAATACTGTTTCGGTTTTATAAGAATGCCTCTATCAGTCACTTTAGCTATATCGGAATAAGTTTGATGAACGTGTTTTATTATGCCGAAACTTGAACACACTTTAATAATACACTGCTGTTTGTGAAAATTGGAGTATCATGAACGAACTACAAGCATCCGTCCAAACTCACAGAATTTTATTAGTCATGATACAGTGTGCCAACAGTTATAATTTTGATAGGCCCAGGAGTTTCCTCGTTGTGGTACTACGAGGGGCGGTTTACGGAGCATTCAGATAGTGGAGGGTGAACAGGCAAAGAAAGAAAATTGTGAACAAGCGTAGATATGCCTCGTTGACGTCACAGTGCGCAGTATCAAGAGATAGTTTGCGTTCGAATGATACCGACAACATGACCGTTCTACGGCTAGGCGACCTTTTTACGGCGAAATTACTGTGCGCAAGGCATACTTCCATGTCAATAACGCGTGTGCGGTAGTAATAAACAAAACAAAACCGTATGCAGCGGGAATGTCACCACACTACTGGATGATATACATTCGCATGACCGTGACGGACTGTAACTGTCGTGCAGAATGTTATCGCGACGCTCTTGTGGACTTGACTGCATCAATGGTTCGACGGCATCTGCTGAATGGTAGACTGGCAACGTTCATGTCTTTACATCGGATTCCATTGATCCAGAAGCCAACACCTCACTTTATAACCGCTGCGTAAACATTGCCGCTGCTATGCTGAGTAGTGGACGGAAGAGTCTCGTTTAAACATGTTCTACAGTGATAGTCGCATATGAGTTAAACGCTAACGTAGTGAGCAGACATTGCTACCGTGTATTGTCGAACATAAAATAATACCGAATGGCAGATGTAATGGCGCTGGGCGTCATTGGGTACAACAAGGGAACTCGGCTGCTACGCGTTCAGAGCAATCCCAGTATAATAGCTGGTATATCAGGAAAGTTGTAGAGAAGAAGATAATAACCTTCGTCACAAAGGCTCTGATTACAACACGTGGATACTTCACGTCCTCATTTTTCAAGGTTAGAGGTTCCATAGTTCTGAAATTGTAATACAACCATGGTTAGAAATCTATTGTATAAGTTTCCTTTCACCTACATGTATGTTTTGGTTAGAAATTATTATTTTACTATTATATTTTGCGCTCTATACCTCTATTTTTTTCTGTTTCTTTGCAGCGGTTGTACAGCGAATCTCTGTGGGTCTGTCTCAAGTGAAGATCCAAGGCGTTACCACTTGTCTCTACCTCTGCATGGATAGCTGCGGGTTACTCTACAGTTCGGTACGTTACTTTCTTATTTTCGCTATATTTTAACAAAGCGGCAGCTCATGTAGGAAACCACACTGATAAATTTTAAAGTTTTGTCAGTTGAAACTAAAAGTATAAGTTTTATCTAATGTATTAATTGTTGTATGCAAAAATTGTACATTAAGAATGTTTGGTTCTTTTGCTTTCAAGCAAATAAAAAAAAAGAAACTTTAATTTTTATTTTGTGGCTTCCCTGGCCTCTGTTTCAACGTCCTTTCCTTAGCTTTAATTGAAGTTCATACTTCAGTTTGTTGAATTCACCATCGCTAAAGTACAAATTAAATTGGAAGCATTAGAAAACCAAATTTCGCGTTCTTTGTACTCTTCAATTGACCGTTCATACTGTAATTGATTTCTCGACAGGGTTTATAGTGAACTTGGATGCAACGAATTAATCGGTATTTTGTAAATGTGTACTTTACTTTCATATATTTTATAATTATTCTCTTAATTTCTCTTTTGTAGATAAGAGTCATGGCATTTTCATTTTTCATTTAATTATGGGATTAACGATGTTGAGTATGGACGCCATCTTGGTTTTAAGAACTTTCCTCTCTTTCCATTTTCTCGTATCTTTTTAGCATAATGCAGTTGGCCTCTGCACCCGGACTTTTGGTACACCCGGTATATACTTAAGTCTGACAAAAATACCAGTCTATCGATAAAAGCTGGGCAGTTGCAATCCTACCCTTAGCCCAAGAAAATTTTGCGCTGCTCTTCCATTTCTTCTTCGTATCCAGTTATGTGTTATATAAGCAAAACGAGAAAACTCAATTAAGTTGTGGTACCTATATTGTTTTCGGTATATAACCATAATCATTAGCCTATAGGTATTCTGTTATTATTGGTAGGTTACTTGCCGCAACTGAGAAGCTACTATGCTCCACGGTCTTCCACTAACCACTTCGTCTTCACGTACGATTTTTCTCCGTCTATCAATTGTACCTTCCTTCTCCTCCTCCCTCTCTTTCCTGCCACCATACTTTCTAGCACGTCCCTCATGATATAGTTTCTCTTCCTCTTCTTAATAATATCTAAAATTGTTCTTTCTCCACCACCATTTCTAACACTCTCTCATTCGTTTTCCATTCTACTCACCTAATTCTCTCCATTCTTCTCCACACCCACATTTCAAATGCTTCCACTCATTTTTTCATTATTATTGCTTAATGTCTTTTCGGTATAGATCTTCCTTAATTTTACTCACGTAGACAACTGTTTTTCCGAATATCACATTTCACCGCCGATTCGATATTCGGTGCGGGTTCTTGCCTTGGATATAAACTGAACAAGTGGTTTATTAGTAACATTTGTTTCATTTGGCCTCGGTTCTCAAAAGTGTTGTTAACTCCAATGAATTATTTATGATGATGATGATAATGATTATTATTATTATTATTATTATTATTATTATTATTATTATTATTATTATTATTATTATTATTATTATTATTATTATTATTATTATTATTATTATTACTATACCACTCTGGGAAATTTGTCATCCCGGGCCTGGGCCTCTCTGGCTCATATGTAAACACGAGTCTGCTGTAATTTAATATTTAAGCCCGTAAGTTCCCTTTGTTGGCCCGTAAACTTGTAGAATATTTTCAAACCTTTTCACTTTCGGCAGCGCCTGGACGGTTTTACGTGCTATCTGAATTATATAGTAACCCCCTGGAGATCACATCTGGGTTTCTCGGTCCGAACATAGAACTTTAGCCACTTACCCATACAGGCCCGCACCAGAGATTTTTCGTGGGAAGAGTCTAACTTTGGGAGTCCTCTATTTAATGTTGGATCAATGTTACTGTATTTTACATCCGAAAAGACGATAAGTAATTGATAAATATATTTGCACTTGTATTTTCAGAAAAAAAAGTGATAAGACCAGATTGTTTTCATAAGGAAAGAGAAATGAAATGAAATCTTTAAGTTTTACGTCCCACGGTTATGCCGGTTACTCTAAAGGAGACGATGAGGATGAGAGATGAGTGAAATGGTGGAATGAAGAAAGTGGGAGGAAACGGGAGAACCCCGAGAAAACCCACGAGCACGGTGTTTGTCCACCACAAAGTTCACTTGGCGCGAGCTGCAATGGAACCAAGGACCTTATGCACCAGAGGTGAACGCTCTACCACTGAGCCACCGCGCCCCCCTTCATAAGGAAAGAGAGTACAAATGAAACGTAAGATCAAAATGTTTAGGCTACATCAAGTTGGGCCGCGGTGGCTCAGTGATAGAGCGTTCACCTCTGGTGCATAAGGTCCTTGGTTGCATTCCAGCTCGCGCCAAGTGAACTTTGTGGTGGATGTGTGTAGTATTTTCGGGGTTCTTCCGTTTCCTCCCACTTTCTTCATTCCATTATTTCATTCAGTTCTCATCATCACCGTCTCCTTTAGCCTGTCCGACATAGCATGGGACGTAAAACTCAAAGATTTCATTTCATTTTTTTCGCTACACTAAACATTTCTCTGGTAAACAAGTACAGTTTATAAAGAAAATGTAGAAAGATGTGTCGAGTTACTATGTTTGGATGGTCCCTCGCGTGGGTGTGCCCCTCCAGCCATAAAATGGCTCCATAATCAGTTCAGATAAACCTTCTATATTGACCTTGAACTTGACTGTTTTGTTTCATAAGATATTTTCCTTTTTTAAAATCTGCAAGCAAGTGTATATTTATGTGGTCAACAAAATATCCAAAAAATACCACTTGAGTTAAAGTACAGGGACCGAAAGTTTAAAACCAGAATTTTTTTTTCCTTTTGTGTTCTTCAAAAACCTTTCAGTGGGACCTAGAAAAAAAAAAGAAAAATATTTCTTTGAAAATGTACATTAAATGCTCGTTGGTTGCAACAAAAGTTGGAAACCGCAAAAGGTGTTATAAAACCCAGTTTTAGAGTAGCTAATGGTTATCATAAAAACAAAATGGTCAGCCTCATTCCACTTTCTGTCTAAATTGGTAATACGGTTAAAACTTTTTTTTTTTTTTTTTTTAATTTCCTAACTTTAAAAAGCAGAGGTTGCAATAACGATTATTATTGGACTGCGTGAAACTAGCTTCCTGTCTGTGACAACCAATTACCAATAGTCTGTAGGGTAATTTTCAATTATGCAACTCAGTTATTTGTAAGATTGTTGAACTTGTATTTGGGTAAAAATAAAAAGTAAACAAAACAAGATAGATGTGTGTGAAAATTATTTCAATGCAGTATTTTGTTATTGTTCTGATCAAGGATCTTATAAAATAGAGGATCTGCCCTTACAACAAAATCTTGAAGCCATACGTCACAGTTTCGCCACCCCTACTCTGCCCACTCTGCCCAATAGGATCGCAATGTTTTGAGCCAACAATCATGGCTGAAACGAAAGTAGCCAATCAGACGATGGCAGAAACGAGAGTAGCCAATCAGACGTGCCGATACCCGGTTGTTTTTTGGCTTCATCGATTTAATGGGATGAAGATACATATGGGC